>NC_141765.1:55957264-56267264 GCF_982258835.1 Parasteatoda tepidariorum
TCGATTGTAAGCAGCGGTTGTGGGTTCGAATCCCACCGCATCCCTGGATATATAGTTGGAATTTGTATCTGTTTTTTGGGCTATTTGTTTTTTGATTTAACCAGGTCCTGTAAGAAGCACACAAACTTGCATATGCATGCGTAACAATAAAGAAATAAATTGGTAAATAAATGAATGCATGCTGGTTTGCGAAAGACTTCGAAACTCTTCGCTTCCATTTCGGGATGTTAGGAAAGCCTTACAAAATTTGGAAAATTATTGTTCAAAAATTGTGCAAAATTTAAGCTACTTATTTAGTACAGCCCTCGCGTTAATATAAATTTATATAAACGTGACACATTTATATAGGGTAAACTAACCAGTGAAGGAACACTTAAGCTTCGCTTGCCTTTTAAGAAATCATATTAATTTCAAAATTCGCAATTTTAGTTAAATGACAGTGTCAACATATTTGTTACTAATTGCAAATTATGTAAAAAAATTGTGGAGAACTTACATAATATTGCTTCAAAGTTTTGGAGGTTCCAATAACAAGTAGTAAGAAGACCTAGTGAAGGAACAGCTCTTACCAGTGAAGGAACACAAAATTGCCCAGTAAAGGAACACTTAATTTTGATTATTTTTTGATGCTCTTTATGAATTTATAAGCCATACAAATATTTGAAAACAAGCCTATTCTTGAAATTATAACATATAAATAAGTACTTGGAAAATGTTGACTTTTTTTTGTAATCATGAATTGAAATTTAAAGTGTCAACATATTAACACATACTGTTCATTCACTGGGAAATCTATGCCCAGTAAAGGAACATTCCTGTTCCCTCACTGGTTCGAAGTTTTTTTTCGTATTTCTAACATACTTTTGATGCGGAACATCACTAAAGGTACAAGAAAAATAAAGTTTATCTTTTATTTTCATAAACATAAAAAAAAATCCAGTGAAGGAACACTTGTTCCTTCACTGGTTTTTCATCGTTTGGTGATCCAGTGAATAAACACCCCCTTATCTCAGTACTTTATGATGCTTAAAAAAAACGTAACTTCAATAACTATATTTTGAATTCTCTTTTTCCCAGTGAGAAAAATAAAACTATTACATGCAATTAATTTCGCTTCAAACATATAAATACAAACACTCACCTTATAATTTTTTCGAAGAAACGAGGTGTTGCAGAGATAATAACAAATTCAAAAATTTTTCCAGAGAAGTCCATTTGACCAGGTAATCCAAAACATTGCTAAATGACTTCCTATTGTTTGGCAGCAAGCTATTGTTACCAATCAATCTAAAGAAAAACTTTCAAGTTCTTATTTTTAATCGATATATATGAAATGTTCCTTCACTGGTTGGTTTACCCTACTTGCAAATATATATTTTTTACACTCGCAAAATATGGTAGTTGTTAGCTTATGGTTCATATAGAAATGAAAACAACTCGCCGATCAAAAACAAAGTTAAAACGCATTTACAAAATATAATATACTTTATCAAGCAAAACATTTTTGCTTTGTCTCAAATTTTACTAGCCTTGTTAAAATTATCACTTTTGGTCAAATTGCCAACTCTTTTGGTTAAATTACCAAATATTACGTCATTTATTACCAAAGAGCATGATAGTAAATAACCATATTTTATTGTTTATTTTACCATAGGCCATTCCCAAAGCAGTACAGTATAAGATACAGCAATCCTCGGTGATTCTATAGAGGCAGAAACATGGTAAATTTTATTCTCTTTTGGAAGTTTAGATCAACGTTTTTTCTCATGGTTGTCTTTTGTAGTTATTGTTTAGTTCTTCTCATTTAAGTGCAAGCATGAAAATAAATCATAACTCTTGGATTTATTTAATATTAGTTAAAAGAAATTAAAAAAATTTTAAAATGAAACTGTGTAACATCAACAATTAAATATTCATCCCACTCAGTAACATTATCAGCCATTTATATCTATCACCGATAAACCGCAGACTATGAAATTGGTTAGTACTTAATTAACTGGAAACTGTTTAATACGTCATTTGGGGCTAATATCTGAATAACTATAATATCATAACAAGAGAAAGTAAAAAAAATTATATATTGCATATTGGCCTTGGGTTACAGGGACACTGCAAATTCATACGAAAATACTTAAAACTAACTTTTATAGAGTGTCAATTTCAATAAATCTCTCTCTTTATATATAAATATATATATAATAATATATATATATTTATATGCATATATATATATATATATATATATATATATATATATATATATATATATATATATATATATATATATATATATATATATATATATATTTATATACATTATTATATCATTATATATCATTAAGTTTTTGAAATTTGATTTTTAAAAATAATATGACCAATTAACCATGTTTAGTAATTAACTCGTGACCATTTTATTTAATTTTATTTAATCTAAAAAAACGATAAAATACTTTTATAAATCTCGGAAATTATAAACTTTCTTTTTTCTAGAAAAAATTTAATAAGTACAGAATTCCGTTGTCTTCATTATTTTTTGTTTAGTTCTTCATTAAGTTTCAAGTATTAAAAAAACTGTAACTCTTTAGAATCGTTAATATTAGTAAAGTAAAATAATAAAAAATTCTAAAGGAAGCTATACATCAAAATAAATAACTATGCCACTCAATAAATTTATAAACCTTTTGAAACATTCGCCTATAAACCGCAAGCTATCAAATTGCGTTAATACCTAATTCACTGGGAACGCTTAATACGTTAATTAGTGCTCACTTCTGAATATTTAATGAAGAAACACAACATAGAATAATAAATAGGAAGGTAATCTACGATGTTATTAAAGATAGAAAAATAAATTCAATAAAGAAACTTGAAAAAAAGAAGCAATCTTTCCGATATTTCATGCCACTATTTTATCTAGGTAAAATCATTATACTAGAGAAAAATTTTCTTTTGTTTCTTTTTTATATCAATTCTTAAGTCATCGATGCTTAAGAACATTGGCGGCAACGCTAACGGGATCTTTAAGAGTACTTATACTGTTGGAGGCAGGAAATAAAAAATCTATTAAACTTGGAGCGGGTTGAAAATACAACGAGAAAAAATTACTCGGAAAAAACTTGTTGTAAAAATACACCTTCGAGAAATACTTTTCTAGTATGCAACAGCTGCTAAACGCTTCTTTAAAAAATACTTTTTTCCCTGACGAGGACTTTAATAAGCCTTTTTCAGAAATTAAAAATTACTTTTTTTTCTCTTCTATTCTTTTAACTTAGGTCACTGAAATGCAAACGTTTTAGTATTTTATTATGATAATAAAATATCCTCATCGAAGGAGATATAAGTGGCATGTTATTTAATTTTGAAGAAATATTTCGAAGTAGTTTAATTTAAATGTTTATTTTGTTATAAATGTTGGTTGTTGTTTAAAGTATCATTAGCTTATGAAGATCAATTTACTTTTTTAGGTAACTTCGATATTTATTGATATTTTTTGTTTTTTTCTCTAAAACACACTCACTTCAAACTATTTAATCTAAATGACAGGTTCAATTATCTACAAAAAAGTTTTTTTTCCTTAATAACTAAATTTCAAGCTCAATATTAGGTTGTTTTTTTGTTTTCGTTTTATTTTCTACAAATGCACTTAATGGCATGTGAATAATTGATTGACAAATAAATAATATTTCTGTCAAACTGTTAAAAATTCCTAATCAAAATACTGCATAAAGTTTCAGTTAGTCACCCTAAGATCATTTTTACTGGAACATGTAACGGAACAAAAAATCTGATATACAGTAGTTTTTACAGTAATAATTACCACAAAATCATTGAATCACTCTAATTAAATAAATATTACAGTAAAAATTACGTTACAATACTTTACGGTAGAAATGCATTTTACGGATGATGCACCCAAAGTGCCAGCTCTTTATATAGTACTTTGATCCATAATTTCTTACAACACTTCCTGAAACAATGTCAAACCTTTTAATATTCAGTATTATTCAACAAAGAAAAGGGTGATACTTTGCACTATGCAGACTAAAGCAAAACACAACGTTAATAAAGCACAAATAAAGTACATAAATTGACATACTGTGAATAAAGTACATGAATTGACGAACTATAGTTTCAGTTCTAATGGTTTTTTTTCAACATAACTACATAAACATTTTTATATAAACGTTACAAAATAAGTCTATACTCTCACTAGATATGGGTATTTTGTTTCCTCACTTTTTTTCGTGTGAGGTGGGAGCAGAATTTATATGAACTGTCCCTGGGATTTGAATCTTTCACCCCTTATTGGGAGGCCAGTGCTCACTCCCCGGATTCAAGGAGGCTCTAGTTTTTAATTTTTTTATTATGAATTAGAGTTTGAAATTGTCTATAGACATATGTTTTTATCTTAAAAGACATATAAAAGGTATGGCGAAATCATATGTAAGTGTAAAACGTTTGAAACTATAGTGGCCTAAATTTATAAAAATGTCTGGCAACTTAACTAACCAAAATAACTTATAGTAAAGAAATATCAGATGGAATATCCATTTGTCAAAAAAGTAGAATCCCAGTTTTATTTATGTAATGTTCAACCACCATAAAATAATTGCTGACTAATCGGCCGAATAATTCCTGAGAAATCGAATTTTAAGCTCCTGACTATTTCTTTAAATTCAATTTCTCCGGTGCTATTCGACTGATTTCTCTCAAATTTTGCATTTTGACATATGAGATTACATTCCTTTTGCATCGCATTATCTTTAGATAAACGAATTTTATAAATGTGCCTTAAAATTTTTCCATTCGGTTATAAAAGTTCTCGAAATTCAGCGAAATATGCAAAAAGTAAAATTGACATTAAGTCATTCAAGTGAGTGCTCTCCTGACCAAACTATTGCGACCATATTTTCCTGGTTGCGGGTATCCCCTATATTTTGGGTTCGGAAATCTGAATCAGTCGAAAAAAATGTATGTTTATTCAGAGAAAGTGCATTTTTGTGTCTAATTTCGTAACCTATAATATCGTCTGCATTTACTAATTAGCATATTTGAGGTCACCCCCTCGAGCCATTAAGATTGAGTCCTAGAACGTGAAAATCCGATCATTAGATCAAAACTTATCTTGATGGGCCAATTTTTTTATTTATTTATTCATTATTTTTTTTTTTATTGGAGCACTGTAATAATGTCTTTAATTCATCGCTAAGGATGAATCCCAAAATGTCTGCAACATCCTATTTTCGCAACTTGCGTGGCGCAATTGCTTAACACGTCGCTCACTCGTCGTCACACGTCACTAGCGAAGAGCTGGGGCAAAGAATATAGAAAGACTGAGGCTATATTCTTCGAACTGGAGTTGTGAAGTTGATCCTGACAGGCGACTAAGCAACCGGCCTGTTCATTATCCTGTGCCTGGGCATCAAGGTGGTCGTTAAATCTGCCATGGCTGAAAATACTCTCTGTAGTTGCTGTGTGGAAATTTAGATGGAGAGGTATCAGCTCAAGCACTGTCCATATGGTCTGAACGAAGCCAAAAGTACGTACCTACCATGGCAGTTTAAAGATAGAGCTTTAAAAAACAAGACTTGATCATATTTCGGAATATGTTACTATAACAAAATTTTGAAATCAAATCAAATCTTCGAAAAATCCAGGATACTAAGCAATAATACATAAAATATTTACAATTAGAAAGCCATACCTTTACTTTCAAATTTTGTAAATTATAACTTGAATGATTTTATGTCTCCACGTAGTATCTCGCACGTTCACTTAGGTGATTCTGCGAAACGCAGTTACTGCAAAACAATCACTGTTCTCTAATGAACTTACGCAAAGATTGCGTGAGGGATGCTGCGTGGAAACTCTAAATATCTCTCATTTTCTGTTAAATTCTTCAATTTTATTTCGATATACATTAACGTTTCCGCATTAATAAACACAGCGGTAATAAGCGCCAAGTACAATAGAACAACTTAGTTGAACAACATCAAGTGAAATTAATCACTAACAAATGATACATGACATACATTTTTGGAAAAATATTCATGCTTGCCTGGGATAGAATAGCCCAATTTTACTCAGAAACTTAAAAAAATAATTAAAAAATACTTTAAATAAAAATCTAGTAGTTTAAGGTCCTAAACAAGCAAATAACATGAGGACAGAAAAAAAAGCATTAAAACTAATCAATTTCGCTCAATAGTGGGAGCTTAATGATATAAAGATTGTGTTGACATCTGAAAAATGAATAATATCTTATAAGAATAATTTTTTTATGAAAGTTCTCTTTCATTATGCACTTATTTAGAATTCATAAGGATTTAAACTTAACTCTGTAACTAACGTAAGCTAAATGCATGATATATTATATCAGTATTATGATATATTAGGTTTCTATGTATTTACAATTTCGCCTTTAAAAACACAATTTAATCAGGGATTAAATTTTTATTGTTATATTGCAAAAATAAAACGTGATTCTCAGAAGCTATTTTATATCGATAATGTCAGTTATTAAGGTTTTCATGGGTTATGGGTTTCATGGGTTTTCATAATTACTTACAGAATAAGAAATCCATTTAGATTGAATATAGATTTAAAAAAATTCAATTATGTTTATTTCTTCATGTTTGACTAATTCAAATCTAGAAATGGGCTTATTTTCTAATGCTGAATTGATTTCTTTTTATTTTACTTACTAAGTCATTCCAATGTATTTGAAAAGATAATTTAAAACAAATAAAAGTCATAAAAATGTGTCTTTCTATGATGTTTATTTTAATAGAGGTTTTGATATACTTTTACTGAACTTAAAAATTATGCATCGCATTTCAATCTTGAAAAGTTATTGGATTAGGAAATAATCTATTTAAAAATTTATTCCACGAAATTGAAAAAGTGCTTCGATTGTATTTGTCCTTACTGTAAATGTTTTTAATTTAATTTACAGCAATGAAGAGATTAAAGTACGAACATTTAAATCGTTTCAAAAAGGTTTGCCATACTTGTACCGGTGATTTTATATTTTAGCCATGAAAAGGAAATATTCATAATGATAGACAAATAAAAATGGTCAAAAAAAATGTGAAAAATTATAACGAATTAAAATTTGGCATTCAAGAATTATAGTCCTGAACTTATTACTTTTAAATTATTTCTCATTACTGCTAAATTTCAAGATATTTAACTAAAATTTCAAAATGAAAACTTACAATCACTCCCAAAATTTGGTATAAATTTAGCATAATTCATTGTTTAGGATATGAAACCAATGATAAAAAGCTTCAGGAGGATAAAATTTTCAAAGTTTACTTTGCATTTTTTACGAACGTATTTTGTCTGAAAAAATTTAAAAAAAACTTAATAAAAATTTTTTTTGGATTGACACAAAAACAAATGGACAAACTTAAGTAAAATACAACGTGATCGAGGTTTCGGTGATACTTTTTTTATATTCTCTGAGGCATTAATTCTACTCTGTTACTTCTTTTATATGATATAATACACATTAATCAACAGTTTTACTAATTTCAGAAGATGTGATGAGCGAAGTAGATATTTTCTCTTTGATCACGTGTATTAAATGCTTTAAAATCAATTCTACTTAATGTCTGATGAAGCCAAAATGATTCTACAAAATGTCTGATTTTGCAACTTCAAATATCGTCTGCACAAATTAATTAATGAGCAATAATTCAATAATTAATTTAACCATTAAGATTAAGACCATCAACCAATCTATTTGTAACCTATTGCTTATAATTTCCTCGCAGAGAGAGATTTTTAACCAGAAAAAAAGAATCTAAAACTAACAATATTAATATAATAAAAATATTACCCTAGGCTTTTCTCTTGTTCTAGGTAGGCTCTGGTATCTTCCTGTCACTCGTTCTGCTTTAAGCGTTTTTTTAAATAAAATTCTATTGTAGACTTGTTGATCAAAATATTGTTTTTGCTTTGTTTTAAGGGTTGTTAGAAAAGGAA
Source organism: Parasteatoda tepidariorum (assembly GCF_982258835.1). Taxonomy (NCBI): domain Eukaryota; kingdom Metazoa; phylum Arthropoda; class Arachnida; order Araneae; family Theridiidae; genus Parasteatoda; species Parasteatoda tepidariorum. The sequence goes on from NC_141765.1 coordinate 55,965,254, forward strand.
ACAGAATGGTTTAGTGTATCTTTTATAACACTTGAGCGTTAAATGTGTTTAGGAAATTTTAGAAAGTCTGTGTAATAATAATTTGATTTAATTTATTACAAGGGAGTGATTAACATTGAATTCCAAGAGCATATTTTTTAAATTTTTGTTTAACATATGTATATTTTAAAACTATGACTATTCCATGGATTATTCTCCGGAAAAAATCTGGAAAAATAACTTTGAATTCACTTCCCTAATTTTTTTATCGATTTTGTTTTTCGAAAATAAAGTATTCCATTTTCGAGGGTCTATCTATATTTAAAACTTATTTCTGTATTGTTTTGAATTTCCGTTAGCTTTGTACCCTACAAAAATTATACAAATAAGGACTGCAGATCATTTTAAAAGCTTAATGCCTTTAATTTTACATATGGCTGAAAATATTATGCTTTAATGTTAAAATTTTTGATTTATTCTAAATAAAAATGTCTATACTTTAAGCTGTTTTCAGTATTTTTTAATATTTAAAATAAATTTAATTTTTTTTAGAAAAAACTGCATGTTTTCCTTCATTTGAAAAAAATAAAGTTGTATATTTATTTAGTATTATTATTATTATATTTGAATTTTCTGAAGGAAAACCGAAGTCCAAATTTCATTATTGAATATTTTTTTTGATAAATAAAGTTTGTGAAAATGTAAATATGAGTTAGCAATAAATTAAATATTAAGTCTTCACTTAAATTTAATTTTTGATCCTTATATTGCAATTTTGTTGTGTTTATCAACAATTTCAAAATATATATAACTCTTTGCTCATATACTCTAGTTGATTTTAATTTTAAAAATATAATTCAAGTATCGTATTCAGGAAAATTATACATTAAGTCAATTGTGAATTATAAAAAAGTCATTTTGTTAATCATTTTCTAAATCTTTAAAGCTGCAAAAATTATTTTTATTTTTATGAAAAATACAAGTTAATTCTTCGAAAATACGTGAAAATAATAGTTATTTTAATTTAACAGCATATTGTGAACGTGCATCTATAAATGACACAAACAAGTGTAAAATAAAGACCATACATAATATGCACTTTTAGAATCTTTATTAAAAATTGAAACAATACAGTATACATATTGGGGGTTTCAAATTAATTTTTAACGGAGGAAAAATAAATGCGTTTTCGTAATTAGACAAATCACAGTACAGGAGGGCGCATGCAATAAACAACAAGACAGGTTCGATTGCGGTAGGAAGCAGAAGGAAGTTGAAACATGATTATTAGTAAAAGTCTTCAAGTATCAACCTCCATTTAAACTTTATGCTCAGTGGATTCACATTCGTATACTGTAATTTCTCAGATTGAGATAGTATTTGGGCTTTTTTTTTCGTCTACCTATTAGTTTGCGACCTCCAGTATGTATACATTTTCGTTTTCCTTTTTGATAAATATTTTAAGAGAACATATTAAGTGCGATCTTTGCTGAACACCCGTCATTTATATCAAATATAAATTCGCAAAAATTATTTCCTCATATTTTTTAACAAAGACACACACATTAAAACATTTATAATTTCTGATAGTCTGATTTTTGATTTCTATTTGTAGAAAAGAATGGCTTTACAATAATTTAAGCATTAGACACTAAAAAATTTCGGATCAAATAACGCGAGAGCAGTTAAAAACCGGTATTCACTGTGCCTGTACTTTTTTCCCAAAGCATGTTGCGTAGCAAAAACTCTAATTCATCGCAATTTTTACAGTAATAAATACCGTAAAATCAGTCTGATTAAATAAATACTTCTGTAAAATTTTCGGTATAATATTTTACCGAAAAATAGCTCATACTGATGATGCACCTAAAGTGTCGATACTTAATTTGTCTGTAAATACACTATAGATGTGCTTATTAAAAAGTGCATGAAACCAAACATTCTTTTGATGATATTTTTAATAATTGTAAAAATTAAATCTTTAGTATTATAATTTTCCTTGAAGAATTGCTGTATTAAATATTCTCTCATTGAGTCAATTTGAAGAAAGATGTTCGAAATAATACAATACTTTACATCTTATCTAAAACTTGCTGTAAAAGTAATTAAAATATGATTATTTGTTCACGCATGAGCTTTGTGCCTAATTAAACCGTTGTGGTAGGGAATAAAGAAAATTTAATCATGAATGCACTTGATTAAAAAATGTTTTTCTCTAACAGCTGCTTCCGTCCTGCAACTTACGTCTTTATTTTTTGGTCTGTTCCTTTTCAACTCGATTATAACGTCTTGTAAAGTTGCGAAAACTTTGGAAAAAACTTACGTTATTTTAATACCTGGTGAAAATTTCTTTTTCTCTTTTTTCTAGCTTTTGGTTGCAGTGATTTTAACATAATTAGTTTTTAAACATAATTAGATTTACCTGCTTGCATAAAAATGTATGTGAGAAGATTTAAATTTGAGCAGATGATTTTGGAAGATTCGGTTTTCTCTTATTAAGCAAAGAAAAATTAATCTTTACCTGATAGTGCAGGTTAATTCACTAATGTTTTTATTTATTCTGATTGCTACAAAGAATCACTGAAATTAATATTCACTGAGGAATTTGCTTTTAGTAAAACGGAAAGATTACAAAGCTTAAAAGAAATTGCTAAAGCAAACATATTTGATATTGTTTTTGGTTTTTTCCTCGCTTGAAAAATATTAAGTAGAAACAATAAAATCTTTTGTTCCATTTATTCTTCTAAATTGTTACGGGTAATTTATCTTAATTAATTTATCTCTCCTCAAGAGATGCTGACAAAGGGTTTGTTTACTTTGATAAAAAATAAATCAACATTGTTTTATCGTTTTATGTGCTTATGTAATTAAAAACTGGTGTTAATGTCTCGAACTTATTTCTATTTAAGGGAAACGTATATATACATATGTGTTTTTTTATATTTTCAATATTTTATGGTTTTCCCAGTTATTTACCTTTATAATAGCGACTAAAAAGTTTGTGTGCATGTCTCCAGAGAAGTTGAATTTTTTTTTTTAAATAGAAATTTTGAGAAAAAATTATGTATAATAGAAAAGATTTGGTTGATGTTGAATTTGTAAAACTGATTAAGAAATTACTGAAGAAAGAAAATGTGACAAAAAATTATATTTCTATGCCAATAAAGTTGCAGGTATCAAAATTTAAGACGAAATTTAATGAAAATTTTTATGTTTAAAATATCTAAATTTAATTATTATGCTTAAGAAACAGAGTTTTAATAAATTACTTTAATTAATTAAATGTTAAAAACTCAAATGAATTCAGTTTTGCATCGTTCCACATTGTGTGCTTATTTAGTTTTGTTATTGTTAGTTTCATATTATTTATTTTTAAAAGTATAGCTATTTTCATCACACTGTAAAAAATTCTCAATCAAATTACGGTATGAAGTATCGTAATTCTCATCATTAAATTTCCTGTTTTTCATATTTTGCGTGTAGAATCTTTTAACTAAAACGAAATTCATCTTTCCCCCTTCTTACGGTGTATTTCAAAACTGAAACATATCAGAAAGATACAAGTTTTCTGATTTTAGTTGAATTTCTCCTAGCGAAATTTTTAAAAAAATTTCGAATTTCTTTTTTATCTGTGTTAAATGCAGAAAAGAATTATATTTATTTTCAAACAGTATCATGTTTAAGATAATATCTTTTATTATCCTTAATTAAGAGGAAACTGCCTTGAAATAAAAGCAAAGTATAAATCACAAGTTTGCACATAACTGTGAAATAATTTTCCATCAACACCATTGTTGTCATTTAAAAAAAAATTTCTTTTCCATAAACTCTCAACTAAAATGATAAAAAAAAACTTAATTTCCTTTTAAATCATAGAGACGTTAGTAACTAGTTAATGTTAATCTTACACCGTAAAAATTTCCAGATAAAATTGTGGAGAAAAGTACTGGCACCCTGAGGGCAGCATCTGTAAAATGCATTTTACCATTAACTCTTTTTAAATATGCCTGCCCTTCTAAGAGTAAAACTGTTTTACTTAAGCGCCACCAAGAGGGTTAACAGTAAATTTCAATTTTACAGTAAAATATTATACCGCAATTTTTACGGTAATATTTATTTAGAGTGATTTAGAGATTTTACGTTAATTATTGTTGTCAAAATTAAGTTATATCAGATTCTTTGTTCCGTAATATATTCGGATAAAAGTGGATTTTACCGTAATTTGATCCGGAATTTTCCTACGGTGCATTTGCTTCAAATGAGTGCTTAAAAGACAAAAATAAGAGACAAAATAATACTTTTACTTTACTAAATTTGTATATTTATTCAGAAAAAAAATTCACTTAATTGAAATTTGCAAATATTATGTTTTTAACCAATAATACTAATGTGGTCCAAGCGTTCGTTAACAGATTTGATTATTTAAAAACTTGACGACCAAAAAAATCATTTAAAAAAAGCCGATAATTTATATATATAAATTTAATATTCTTATAAGTATCTTCTTCATGCTATTAAATAAAAAAAAATTAAAAGAAATATATCGGTGGGCTTGAAAAGGAATGAAAATGCTAAAACTGATGTATACGAAGAGGAATTTCAATATTGTCATGACGTAAAATGAAAAACACGTTTAAATTATGTGCATTGCATCATCAATTGTGTCATCATGCATTTTTACATGCATCTGAGAAAGCAAAAGACAGAAATTTTCATTCGAAATTGCTGAGTGTGACAATAAACTGAATTATTTCTTTAGATTGCTGAAATATTTAAGTGCTTATGATTTAATACTACACAATAAAACAAAAAAGTATTATCGTTTGGCTAAAATTATTCTCTTTATGAGAAGTAAAATCTACAAATTTACATAATTCTTAATTTAAATTTTTAAAATCAGGTTGTAGTTGAATAAAAGAAACATTAAGATTAATAGCTAAAGGTCGCAATCATTACACATGATATTCCATTAGGTCACTTCTATTATTATGAAGTTGTTGCCAGGAAGCGCAGGTGTTACAAATCTATGATGAAATAATGATTTTTACTATACATCTAGATGTGCGCAGTACATCATATTAAGTTGTAATGTTTCCCTTTTTGGTTTTTAATCTGTATATCATACTTACGAATCATGCTCATAATAGTTTTTTTCTTGTACTAAGATGACACTGTACTAAAAAAATAAAAAAAAATAAACCAACGCATAAATAGAAAATTCCAGGCTCAATGAAGGCTACCAGTTTCTTTCATCGAGCAATGACATTTTTTTTCCCAGTACACACTTAATATTTCCAAATTACAACATGTATATCTCAGTAACATGGAAGTAATGATTGCATTAATATGCGTAAAACATTAAAATTAATAAGTTTGACGATTTTAAGGATCATTTTGTTTAAGTGGTCCATTGATGGTTACCTTTTCCTTATTGTTTGTATTATGATTTCATAAAATATGAATTAAGGAGCAATAAAAGCCATATAAAGACCATTTTTAGCTTACTTTAGTAATAAACTTTCGTTTTTGTTCTTTTAGTTTTACTGACCAAAGTGTATAAGATACTTCACACAATGTATTAATTAATAATCGCTAATTATCAGTTAATAAGTTTGTACCAAAATAAAAATCGTCTTTCCACATAGTATTTTTTTTTTAGACTCATTGCTTTTATATTACACTATGTAGGGTTCTGAAGTTATTTTAAACAACTAGTAAATTGAAGCGGAAAAAAACATAGAAGTACAACTTTTCCTTTTGAAAATATTTTGTTTGTATTTTTCATATCAATTTCATTTTTCAAAAAAAGTTCCTTGTATTCTTCTTAATTGTTGAACCTTACGTTTAATGTTAATTTCTTCTCAAAACTTTAATATTTTTAAGAACTAATCTATTTATTTCTTGATTTATCTAGATTTCACTTACTTTCGGATAATTATTTTTAAATTGTACCAAATTAAGCTTATTTATAAATTATTTAGCTCAAAGCTATTTAGGACTGTATTCTAGATATGACTTACTTTTTGGAAAGTGTAATTTTTTTTAACATTATTTCCCAAAACTGCACAGGTTTCAACAGACGGATTCCACTAGAATTATATAAGTTATATGGGTTAAATAATGATGTCTTAATAGCAACAAAATGTAGTATTTGTAAAAATGTATGTATAAATAAAAGCTTTCTCCCAAAAAGATGTAAAAATCAATTCAGGCGCATCTCTTGCTCCTATCATCATTTTACTCCACTCAAAAAAGCTTTCGAGTTTAAAAATGCAGAATGAGATGTATTCAAATAAGGTCGTATATTCTGAAATGTTTACATCTTTACAATTTTTTGATATAAAAATAGGGTATAAGAGTATAACTTCTAAGTGCAAAAGTAAATCTCAAAAAATAAAGCGAAGTAAATCTAGTTGAGTTCCCATCTCCCTTAGGATCATCGTTTTTCTCTACTTTGAGAAGTTGTGGACAACAGAGATATTTCTAATGGATCTTATTTCAAAATATTTTATTTAGTTTATATTTAATGTTTAAGGTTTTTAAAATTTAATGTTTTTAAAATTTAAAAAGTTTATGTGAAAATTTAATATCACGTAATGCAAAATTTATTTCATTTCTTATATAGTTGAAATCTTATGAATTGACTTTTTATTTCTATATATTTTGCAAAACCTAAAACTGCTACGCTTCAAGAGTCAAATCAATTCAATTTTATTTGAAATTTTATTTGAATTTTATTTGAAAATATAAGAATTCTATTTTCGAAACTTTGTTTTTGGAATCTAAAACAAGCACGTTAAGTTTTTTTGGTATTAAAATATTTAGCAAATTTTTTAAATTATAAAAATTTTTGCTTTCTAAGAACTTTAAATAGAAAGTTTTTTATTTATATTCATGACAAATATTACTGTTTAGCATTTCCTATTGCACGACGTGTAATACTTCATCCCATAAAATAACTCGAATTCATATAGTTTAAAATCCTATAAAAAGGGTAGACAGCAATTAAACACAGCTTCTACTGATATAAATACACTCTATAACAAAAAAATCGACGCACCAAGAAGCAATCGTCCGATTGCTTTGAAATTTTGTATGCATGAATGTTTTGAACAGATATGGCTGGCATGATGCCGACTGGGGACGTATAGTCTTTAGCAACGAATCCCGCTTCCAACTGTGTCCTGACGATCATCGAAGACGTGTTTGGAGACGCACAGGGCAGAGAGAGGATCCTGCCTTCACTATTGCACGCCACACCGGCCCTCAACAAGGCATTATGGTCTGGGGAGCCATTTCCTTTGACAGCCGGACCCCTTTGGTCGTCATTAGAGGTACACTTACTGCACAGCGGTACGTCGACGACATCCTAAGACCTGTTTTGCTACCGTTCCTTTTGCAGCTCTCTGGGCTAGTTTTTCAGCAGGCAATGCCAGACCACATACGGCACGTGCTGCTATGAACTGTCTGCAAGCTTGTCAAACTCTTCCTTGGCCTGCCAGATCACCAGATCTCTCTCCCATCGAGCATGTCTGGGATATGATGGGAAGGTGATTGCATATGGCACGGAATGTTGATGACCTCTTTCGACAATTGGATCGAATTTGGCAGGAAATACCGCAAGAAACCGTCCGGGAGCTTTATCGGTCCATGCCACACCGTGTGGTAGCTTGTATCTAGGTTAGAGGCGGGTCAACACCTTATTGAACTTGTTACTGTAACTCTGCAATAAAATATTCAATTGTTCTGAAATTTTAATCATTTGCTATTCTGTACATTGTCTTCCTATCCACCAATTTTCGTTTCAATCGGACAATTCCTTCCTGGTGAGTCGATTTTTTTTGTTATAGACTGTAGTATTATTTATAAAAATGTTTGAAAAATTTTGTTATAAATATTCTGAAAGATCATGAAAACTCTTTAAATTTATATAAGGAAAAATACTTTAAAATGCAAAATGCACTTTGATTAAAATGAAAACCAGCCTGGCACATTCATTAGCATACATTACCGAACATTTTAATTTCAACCATTTTGCCATCTCCTTTATTACGAACCTCATTGCTGCCTTTTTATTCGTTAAAAATTCAAAAAAAATTGGAAATTCTACGTTGTGAAAAACTCCAAATCAAACTACGCTAAAAAGTACCGTCACTTTGTAGTAGCATCCATAAAATCCTTATTACCGTAAAATCCTTTTTTACCGCAAAATATTACATCGTAATTTTTACGGTAATATTTGCTTCATTAGAGTGATTCAGAGATTTTATGTTAATTATTACTGTCAAAATTACAGTATAGCAGATTGTTTGACCCGTAACATGTTTCGGTAACAAATAATTTTATTCAAAAAAGCAACGACATCCCGTGTGCCGGTACCTTTCGCAGTAATTTGATCCAGAATTTTTAACAGTGTAGCTAATATTAATTTAAGCAATGACTATCTAATTGTTTGCATCAACTGATCAGTAATATTCAAATAAATTACAGCTTAAATGCTACTATTTACAGCATCCAAATTTTATCTATTTTTTTTACATTTGTTGCTATTTAGAGACCAAATTTTGTTATTTGATGCTCAAATTTTGTTTTGTTTAAAAAAAGTCCTATTTAATAAAGTTCATTGATAGTGATGTGGTTAACTAGAAGTATTTCACATAAACTACAAATAAAATTTATCTCAGTCAAAGGAGACCAATCATCTAATATTCTGATTTAATGAATAAATATTAATGATAAATAAATTCACTTAAAAACCTTTGACAAAATAAATGATTTTAAATGCTCATTGAATAGAAAATTAGTCTCAAATCCAGCTTACATAACAATGTCATTTCTTAAATAGTAACAAATCAGGTGCTCGTCATTTATAGATATAATCTGAATTCCGATAGGAGGGATGTTAAAAATTTCAAAAAGTAACTTAGAGATAACGAATATCCTGTTCTGTAAACACAGAACAGGATATTCATTATCACTATCTATTTCATCACGTTTTTCTATGCGGAGTTTCAAATTTTCTAAGGTCAATGCAATGCTTTGTGTAATATACTTTAGTTGTAGCTCCTTTTTCCTGCTAGCTATTCTATTGTGGGTATTTTAAAATATTGAAGAAATTTTGTCATCCGATAAAATTTCCCTTACCCATAGTTTTCCAGCAATCGTGTACTTAATGCTTCGCTTGATGCTATATCAAACATATGGAAAATAAGTCAAGTGGACATTGCTTAACCTTACGTGAACAAGAATATTTACCCAACATTTATTCCACATAATCCACATTCCCTTTGTAGTAATTATAGTCAAGTATCCTCGGGTTTGAAGACATGCTCTTGCATGATAAATTCAAGTCAAAATGTTAGGTTGATCTAATCATCATTACTGCTCTGCTACGTTTATGCACATATGAAACTATCATGGCCAATTTAGAAAGCAGAGAGTAGCACTTGAGTACACCCTGCTTTTTCCATTGGGCAAAATTCTATGACCCACTTCTTTTCAGCCAAGATTCATTGTACCAGTGATTGTACTTTGCTGTTTTAAAAAGTTTTTTCGGGGCGGAAAGACATTTATCCATTTATATTTAACAAAATTAATAATTTTTATTATGTTTAACGTTATCAGTAAAACATAATAAACAATTTTTTAGTATGCTGTTTTAAAACAAGGCAAATGCGTTTTAAAATAATAACCACGTGGGACCATCAAAATATTATTTTATAATCAGTCCCTTTTTATGAAGAAATAGCTAACTTTAGAAATATCAATAAAATAGTGTAAATCTCAGCTAGCAAAATATTGATCGCAATCAAAGCAAAGCTTACAAAAAATGGGCTTTGGGATTACTGAATAATTCTATTTCATCATTCGCGGGCTTACTTAAGGCTTAGATGCCTTATAATAAACTTTATAAGCAAAACTTAACTGAGAAAGACTCAACCCAAGATTGTTTAGTGTCTTTCAAAGTCTTAAAATCTGCCTTAAGCAGTTTCTGAAGCTCCCACAATTAGCAGTGGTAAAACGAAGGTATTTCTTTGTCAAACAGTTTCTGTACTTTTTAATCGTCAGAAAAAATCTATCCATTTTCTACTAGTGGAGAGACCAAATACATGGAAGGAGTTCGTGAGGTTATCAGGCACTTATTTAATATTATCAGCTAATGAACACATGTAGGCGACAGATGTTGCATTTGTCATCCACTCTCATTACATCACACTTAACGACGTTAGGCAATTGTGGCATATTGCACTTTTCTCACATTCTATTTTTTCTATAAACCTGAACGAGTAAAACCGTTTAAATTAATTACGTAGAGTTTGTAATTTATGTAGGGTGCCTGTTTTGTGCTGTTCAGGTTCAGTTCTTGTTGCGTTCAGTTCTGTGCTGTTCAGTTCTTGTTGTGTTAAATTGTATTTCCAATCCATTACATTTCAAGTCACACCAACAGAGAGAAAGTGAATGTGCTAACCATTGTTCTCGCATTGTGTTAATACTTAAATATGTATATGGATACATTCAACAACAATCTGATTTAAATAGGGTTATATTATATTCAAATGAGCGGGAATGTTTAACTGCTAAAATATCTTGCTGATTTCACAAAAAAATGTATATGATTAATAGCTTACAATTGTTCATTTTATAAACAGTTATCGAAAAGTGAAGTTGTAAGATAAGCACACTAAGAATTAAGGTGGTAATTCTTTTTTCCCCTTTATTTGCTTATTATTTGAATTTAAATTTTTTGGATGTTGCTTAAAATCAGAAAAGCAAATATTTTTTAATGTTTAACAAAAGCATAATTGCACTGAAATTTGCCATCGCTGAAGATTTTTTCAGAATTAGAAAACTTTTTTAATTAATTTAGTATTAGTGTAAGCAAAAGGATTACCTTTGACAATTTAATCTTGGACAATATGAACTGGTAAGTTTAGCCTTTGACGCGAAATCAATTTTTTCGCTTCATTTTATGAGGTGTTATTCAAAAAATCATGGCCTGACATTCTTTTTTTTGTCTAAGGACAGGAGATTTTTTTTTAATTCAGTTATCAACAAATTTTTGATACCTCAAATTAATTCAAAAGATTGTTGACTAAGTAACAAATTAGTGATTTGTTATTTTAGCTATTTACAAATAAAAATTCAACAAATTCTTAGAGGATGTAAAATATTTAATCATATTATAATATTTTACTTAATTACTATTATCTGATCTGGAAAAAAACAGTTAGTATTTTTTGTTAACTGAATTAGCTCATTGAGAAAAAAAAGTATAGTCAAAACTACCAGAATATCGTGAAATTTACCGTGTTTCTTTCTCAACGGGAACAACAAAACGCTCGGCAGTTTTTACCGAAGTGATTTAGTTATAATTTTGGTAATATAAACAATAAGATATTGTTATATAATATGTGTTAAAATTAAGTAAATTTAATGATATTATCATGATTCCAAAAAAAACATGCATTTGGTTAAATTTATTTTTCAGTTTTGTATTTTGTACTAAATATTTGGTAATCAGAGCTATAGTTTTAAAAACCAGAGTTTACTATAAACCGTTATCATATGGACAAAAAATTGCTAATGAATGGTTTAAATACCATATATTTTGGTTTTCATTACTAGAATTATAGGTATATTTTTAACTGAAATGTTTTTACCATACCTTACAGTAAGTTTACTAAAATATGTTCCACCATGCTTTATCTCATAAATTTAAAAGAAACGAAAAAATTGGTACGTGTAATGTTATTCCATACTTTTAAATTCTTTGTAAGATTTCGCAAACAGTACGGAGACCAACCTAAATCGCTTTGACTTTAGACTAGTATCTTATTTTATTTTGCAACTAACGTTAAGCAGTCGACCCAACTATGCGTTTATGACTATCAATGTTCAACTCCATAGCCTTGTAATTTTAAATCCAATCCACAAGACAAGTGAACTCCATGATTCATCATTTGAACAGAAATTTGCCTTCGTGAAGTACTTTTTGTTGGAACTAACCAGCATTTGCGTTAGATGACTAAGAAAGCCACGGAAACTTTCAGCAGTTAGCCCGATGTCAAGGGGATTCTAACCCATGACCCGTCTATTACTGAGTATATTTTACGTCAGACTATGTTTGGTGCAAACCAGGAGCAGAATTCGTACCATCGAGCCACCGTTTGGATTCGAACGTGAATCGCCTTATTGGGAAGCGAATGCTCTATCACCTAAGTCACAGCTGCTCTCACTACTGTACATTTTTCAGCTACCTTGTAAAGAAATTTTACATTTAATATTAATGTCTTTGGCCAACTGTGAATACCGTATCTTTGCAAACCGCTTTGCAATGCACCTAGAAAACTCATATCAATAAGTCTAACAAATGACGCTTGTGGCATGCAATGAGCCAGATAATATGGAAAATTAGGAATGTTAATTGATCAAAATTTGTAGGAGCTTTGCGTTATATAAAGTTCTTTTTTATTTGAACTAATTTAAGTATATTTAAAAACGATATTTTGTCTTTAAAATTAAAATCACGTGTTGTGTGCAGTCTATTATACAGAATAACTTTTAATCTAACGAGTGAATCTTCATATTCAAGGACTCAGTCCTAATGATTAGAGAGGATGACCTCAAATATGCTTGTTAATTAGTGCAGGTGTTATTTTAAATTACGTACTAAAAATATAAACGAAATATTACTAAAACGTACTTTTCTGATCAACATACTTTTTCTCGACTGATTTGAATTTTCAAACCCTCCCCCAAATATAGGGGATAGCCGCAATCTGGGAATTATAGTCAGAATCGTTTGTTCAGGAGCGCGGTCTTAAGTTTTGACCCCTTAATGTTAATTTTATTTTTTGCTTTTTAAATACGACTTCAAAAAATTTGATTTCTTGGGAACTATTCGACCCATTTCACCCAAATTTTATATTTTGTTATATAACATATAACATCCTTTAAAACTGCGCAAAAAATTTTATACCTTGTTTCTCAATTTTTTTTTCGATTTTCATTATTTTTTTACGTGGAAGTTTCTCTTGTTAAACTAATTTTATAATTTTGTTCAAAAATGGTTTCCTTCACTTAAAAATCTCTTGAGATATGATGACATATGCAAAAATTTAAAATAATAATAAGGGGTCCAATCTTTGGCCCCCTCTCCTGACCAAACTATCGGGTCAATACTTCCCAGACTGTGGCTATACCCTATATTTTGGGGGTCAGAAATTCGAAAATGTTTAAAGAAAGGTATGTTTATTCAGAGAAAATGCCTTTTTACGTCCGAATTCTTAACTTAAAATATCGTCTGTACTAATTAATTAGAATATTTGAGGTCTCCCCCTCGAATCATTAGAATGAGTCCAGGAATGTGAAGATCGGAACATTAGATCAAAAGTTATTCCGAGTTATTTTTTTTTCTTGCACTATAAATCAGCTAACAAAAGTTATTTTTTCATAAGATAAGTTTCATAAGATAAGTTTGCAGGTAATGGTAGTGATTTAAAAATAAGTTTTATAATGCATACTCTACTACACAATTCAACACTAGTAAACAATCCGGCATCGCAAGATTTTTCCCCAGTCATCTTGTAAAGAAATTTAATAAAGCTGCAAAGTAAAAGAAAATTGCAGTTTCAAATTTAATATTTGCTTTAAAAAAGATTTTTTCTTCTTTTAAAAATACAGACTCTACCATTTTTACCACATTTTCAAATCATTTATTTATTATTCAGTACATAAATTACTTTCAACGTGGGCTTATTTTGATTATCCTTAAAGTATCTTCCATTTTAGAAAAATTCAGGCTGAAATCATTATTTATAGGAGAAAAAAATCATTTTCATATTCGTCAATGTCTGGTTAACAAATAAACGCATTTAAAATCACTAAACATGCATCCAAAATCAATACTCATTGGAAAAATAAAATTCTTTGGTATATTGCAGAAAGTTTGATTCAAAAAAATTCCTACTCAAAATCATTGTATGTAATCAATTAATTAGCACTCACTATTAGAAAAATAAAACTTCTATTCCTATTCTACAATGTTTTATTAATAAAACATCGTATTTGAAATCGATCGCGTATGCATCTAAAATCCCTCATATCGAAGAAAATGACATGTATTTTTATAATCCACAATGTTTGATTAATAAGCACCCGTACTGCAAATAGTTCTACATATATTTTGATTTATTTTTATATTTTTGCACTTGATTGTAATTCTAGCCCACTATAGTGGAAGTTTCTGTTAATAAAACCAACATTTAATATCTAGGAAACAGCATTTGAAAATTTCAAAATCTAAGCACATATGTTTTTTTTAATGCATCCAAGGAAATTTTTTGCTAAAGAATGTCAAATTGCAAAAATATTTCTTTTATTTACTATATCTAGGAAAAACAAAAAGTTATAATAGTTAGCAGAAATTGGAAGTTTTTCGTCAAAAAACACTATCATATTTTATCAATAAAAGTTAGGGAAAAAAATGGGAAAACCAGACACGAAATCCCCTGTTGAGATTCAAGCAGACCAACAGCAAAAGTTCATTCACTATAGTGGCATACTTATTTCAAAAACTTGCCTATGCTCTTAAAAATACCCATCATTCCTTTACGTATAAGAATAAAAACAGAAGTAGCAAAGAAGAAAAATATTCTTTTTCCTTGTTCACTTTCATTTTATCATTCAACTCACTTTCTAGCATAACTTAAAAAAAACGATGTTAAATAAAACTTTTTATAGATTTCATTCTATCATAATATAAAATTTAATTTTTATATTATTTTATAGTTAATTTTGAAGTGCGTAATAAGTAGCAAAGAAAATGCAACTAATTAATTGAAAGATGAAACAATTAATAAAACAATTTCGATAGTAAGTGAATAAGATAACTTCCAGTTGTATGATTTATTAACATTATGCTAACTCAAAACAAAATTCAGGAGAAACATCAACTTGAAAACTTCAAAAAACCTGTTTTTTATGAGGATTCTTATAGTGCTTATAGTGGCGTAAACTTGAAAAAGCAAGAATCATCGTAGGTAAGTAAAGAAAGAAAGTCATTAAATCCATAATTGTCATAAGAATACTCAACTAAGAATAAAACAGGTCCCCATATTACATGAGTTAGTTATAAATATGAGGTATTATTTATTAACGTTATTTCAATCTGTAACTATTTAGTAAAAATGTTACAGGGAACATCAACATGAAAGATTCAAAAAATCAATTTCTTTACAAGGATTCTTAAAGTGCTTACAGTGGCGTAAGCTTTGGGAAACAAAAACCAATGTAGGTAATTAAAGAAAGAAAATCGACAAAGTCACATTTGTCATTAGAAAATTCTACTAAGAATAAAGCAAATCTCGATATTACGTGAATTAGTTATCCATCAAGCGCATTATTTATTAACGTTATGTTAATCGATATTATTTAATTACAAAGAGGAATGCATCGACATGAAAACTTCAAGAAATGGATTATTTTCTGAAACTTTTTATAGTGTCCATAGTCGCGTTGGCATGAAGAACAAAAAGCATCATCTCAACAGTAATGAATGTAATAAAATAAGTCAAAGTTGTTTATTTTTCGCCTCATAATTCCTGCTGGAACTTTCATAATACACTGTAAAAAATTCCGAATCAAATTACAAAAAAATGCAGCAGCATCCACGGTGCCGCTACATAATTTTACAGAAAAATTCATTTTTACCGTAAAATTTCACCAAAAAAATATGATATACCATAATTTTGACAGCAATATTTATTTTAGGATCACTGAGCCAGTGTAGTAAAATAATTATTACTGTAAAATAAACGGTTTAAAATTTAACGGTAAAAATGGATAATGCAATAAAATTAATTTTTTGATGATGCCCCCAGGTTGCTGGGACTTTTTGCCGTAATTTGATCAGGAATTTCTTTGTAGTATAGCATTTATCTCAAAGAACGTCACAATTTTTGTATGCTAATTTTGCGAAGTTTATTTTTCAATTAAGTATATTTTACAATTAAAGAAAATCATCTATCTTCATAATCAGTGCTTTTTCATGATTGCTATTTTCATCATTTAAGAGGCTAATTTCTTTCATAAATATTTGTAAGCAAATTGTTTTGAATGCCTCTAAAAAACCTGTGACAAAACAGATTGTAAATACTTGTTTCTTCTCAAAAAATTTTCAACATTAAAAAACACTCGAATCTATTTCTTTTAAAATAAAACTAATATTTCAAGTATACCTAAGCTGTCTTTGAAACAGTATTATTTTGGAGAAAAACAAGTAGTTCGAATTCTAAGAAAAGCGGACACCACCTGGACAAACTCTACTGTAGTTGTTTAGCTTTCTTTCCCTCTATGTTTAATGCATCACTTACATTTTAATGAATTTGTTTAAAACTGATTTGGTGCTTTTTTTATCATTTCATTTGCCAGATTAGAAAATGTTGGAATAAATTGTAATACCAATAAATACAATTTACAGGCGACGATAAATATTTTACAAAAGAGGAAATAATAAGAAAAGATTGTATATATATATATATATATATATATATAAATTTTATATGTCTGTCACGGCGAAAGACCGAAATCGGTGGTTGTTGACTTTCACTGGTGAATGTCGACAAGCACCAAATACGTCGGTGAAAGATCGAATATTTCATTACATTCTTGTACATTCGGACCCTCACCGGTGTATGTCGACAATCACAGATATGCTTTGGTGAATGTCCAAAATATTTATTACATTCGACTTTATATGAATTTATTCGTGGATATAATTACATTTATTCGATATTTTGAATCTACGCTGATGTTTTTTTAAGGTTAAGTGTCACTGCCCGGTATGCATTTGCCCGGTATACATTTGCCCGGTATACATTTGCCCGGTATACCCTACACTGATGTTTTTTTAAGGTTACTACCGACTTCTCACAAAACAGCAATGAATCAACTAGTGTTATCCGTTCATTGAATTCAATCACAGATATAATTCTGGTGGGGGGATACTGTAGTGTATCTATCACTACAACCCAATACTACAGCAATATAAACCCCACATAAACAATACACAATTTATAAATTTTTGCCATCACACCTGCAAATTTGAAAGCTGTCTGATTGGTTTGAGTCTTACATCTTCTTTGGGTAAGATAAGGGTGTAGGATATTAAGCATATTAGAAAACTATCTCACATTAGGTCATTATCGCTTTTTAAAAAAAATTCTTGCATATCAGACACCTTCCTATAAATAAATTTTATAAATTTTTCAAAATATTACTCGGCATGTTTTTTCTCTAACCTGTATAATAAGAGTTCAATTGTATTCTAGACTATCAATAGACAGCGGGAGTTTTGCTTAAAACTTGACATATTTCAAATTATTTAGAAATCCTGTAACGTATAAAGAATTAAGGCATTTCTTTTAACAAGAGCTACAAAAACTTTTGCAAAGCTTTCAACAGTCTTGTAATTTAACATTAACACATCTCTTGTTTTACTGTTTATTGCTACCTTAATTAATCTTTTTTACACCTGATTTAGATAAAAAAAAAAAAAGTATCATGTAGCACCTCTTAACCTTAGATACCGGTCCCTAGATCTCCATTAGCTCTTACACTTGGGAGTAAGAAGATAAAAAGAGTTTTAATTCATCTGTGTTAGTGGTTCCCAAAGGATGGAAAACCATCATTTCTCCTATCCTTTCTTTTTTTAGTGGAGGTGATTCAGAACAAAGTTACTTGATAATAATTATAGTGTGCTTTTTTTTACCTATTCAGATGTTTATTTTTATTGTAAATGAAACATTTTTGACTTACCAAAATTTTAATGTGAATATCTGTTTCATAGCATCTAAGAATGTGTCAAAACATCTAAAACCCAAAACTATAGCCAACGTATGACATTTAAAAAATATATCTAATATTTTAATCGATTTGGAAATGATATTTCATGATAAAATCATGGCTTTTTAAAGAATCATTTAAAGTAAAATCAAATTTATTTACTCTATTTACATGAGTATACTGGTTCAAATTTATGATATATTGTGAAATTACGTTGTATTTGCTTTAATATTATTTAAAATTTGGTTTATCATACACTAGTATAATACTAATCTAATAAATGTCAAATATTAACCTTGAAAAATCATGAGTTTTTTTTTTGATTGTTCAGTTTCTTCATGCAGTTTTGTACAAAATTTATCAATGTGTGAAGAAAAGATTTTGGGTAAAATAGTCCTACAGCATGGGAATA
The DNA here is from genome assembly GCF_982258835.1 of Parasteatoda tepidariorum. Taxonomy (NCBI): domain Eukaryota; kingdom Metazoa; phylum Arthropoda; class Arachnida; order Araneae; family Theridiidae; genus Parasteatoda; species Parasteatoda tepidariorum. The sequence goes on from NC_141765.1 coordinate 55,983,489, forward strand.
ACATTTCTGGTAAAGAAAAAGAAAAGAAAAATTCTGGTAATGAAACCAAAATGTATAGTATTTATAAACCATTCATCTAGCGATTTTTTTCATTCTTAATGTTAGGGTTTGCCAGAAATTTTGAAATAATTTTTCAAAATTATTGTTATTGTTACGAACCACTTAGTAAAAAAACGCGAACTGAAAAGTACATTTAACCCCATAAATGGCTTTTATACCATGCTCTAGAAATCATGATAAAATTACCAATTTTTGCCCCATTTACTAAATTTTTTACATATCATGACACTATATTTTATGATTAATTTAAGCAAAATCATTGCCAAAGCTCTACGGAAAAAATTAAGGAGCTTTTTGGTATTCCTATACAACCAGAAAATCTGTCATAATTTTTTTTCTCAGTGTACTATTATGACAAGGAAATTTAATTAATCTTTAATAATATGTAATAAAGTGAAAAGGAAAATTAAATGTGAAGTATGAAAATTGCAACTAATAGTGAGCTTGTTTTATAAGATTACTTTAAGATTTTTCTTTTTAATTTCCAGTTTATTTAAATTTTGTATTAAAATTTTGAAGCAAAGTGTGGAAAAACAGTAAAAATATTCAAAGAATTTGTATATTTTTTTAGTTTTATCACTTAGATCAAGACGAATTTATTATGTCCAGGAATGAAAGTGAAATCTTCACTTCTAGAATTAAGCAAGCAATACTGCAAGAAAATATATTTTTCCTCTTACCTGTGAATCTTAATACTAGGATTTTTTCTCTTTTTTTGTACTATTTTTAAAGCTTTTAAATGTTAAATAAAACAACATTTTATAAGTACTTCAAGTAAAACTTAATTTTTTCGTAACTAAGTAACTTCACAAAATCTTCACAATACACTTATTACTATAAAATTATTAAGAATTCGCTGTTGCGTTAGACATCCAAAAATGAAAAATGAAAATAGGAATTCACAATCCTTATTGCATGCCATAGCTTCCAGCTTTCGAAGTACGGTCGCTTGATTTTGACTGGCTGTAGGCTAAGCTTGCACGGAAAAATATCTGGTCGTGCGCTATGTTTCTCACAGTCAACAGTTTGAATACCATCTTTTTAATAGTCATTTGATATTTTGGTTTAATATGGTAAATGACAAAAAAATTGTTATTTAACCATTTTTCCAAAAATTTCTAACAGTGCAACTTAGATTTTAAAAAGAAACATATGGAAAAAAAATCAGTTTATGAATCTTCGCTAGAAAATTAGTACTATATATAGCATTCTTACACATGGAGGTTAAGCCTATTTGATTTCTATTATATTTACATTATGATGATCTATTTGATCATTATAATGATCTATGTGATCTATTATTCAGATTTTATTTGATTTTTTGGGAGCTGAATTATTTTATTTTAATTTCCAAAATAATGTTTTTTTTATTCATTTTTTTCCTCCCTGGTGGATACTTACAAAAAAATTCTATAAGAGAATATTTTAAATTTCAAAAATATAAACTGTTTGAGCCATATTATCCCACTTCAAACTCTGAAATGGTTCTAAAATAGTTTAAAGTACTGTTAATCCTTATTATAAGGTAATAAAAATGTTATTTGATATGTTCCAAAACTTCAAGATCGTGTTTCATATAATTTAAAGAATAGTTCAAAAGTTGTTTTAAAAATCAAGCAATAAGAAAAGTTCTTCTTTTCTTTTCTTTTGATATCTATAATAACTAAAACTCCGTCTTCCAACGAATTATTTTCCAAAATTGAACCAACAAGAAAACATGAATGCAACGTTAGCATCATATGACCATTAGTGATAGAAGCACATTAACCAATAAATCACCCAATTTCTCTTCCTTCAGCTGTGATGTTACATGATTCTTTGCCAGCAGAACAGAGACAAAAAAGTAGAATTAACAAGAGAACACGACTAGGTAGAACAAAATTTGATCCTGAACTAATCAGGTTTTGACCATCCACAATATATTAACTGCATGATCAAGTTCTACGTGAAACCTTTTACTCATCACGTCTGAGGTTTCAGGGGATAAAGATAAATTTTTCTTTTTAGAATCGCAAGTCATATAACACATCCAAACACGGGTGTCAAAGCTATTGAAATAGCTGCTTCTTCTTGAAAAGTTATTGCTTTCCTCAAACAATAAATAAATAAATCCTCTTACCCACGAAATCGACCTTTTCTAAAGTTAAAGGATTGTGCTCTTCTTATTGGCAAGGGTGAAAGATGGTAATAAAATTGGTACGGAAAAGGTTTGTAAGTCGTAAAGTACTTTTCGCGAATTTCAATAAGGTTGAAACTTTTGAATTGTTTATTTGAACGCCAGAATTTCACTTTTTGTATTTCATTTTATATGAGTGTTGAAAACTTTTCATAAAAATTAAATTTCAGTTTAAAAAAATAATTATGTTTACTAATTGCGATATGTCTAATTTTGCGATATGTCTAATATTTTGCGATATGTCTAATATTTTATTGAGAATTATAATCTTTTATTGAAAACGTCACATGATGCAAGTGCCTAGCACAGTCCAAAATTTATATACAGGCACATAACTAACCAACTTATGTTGGATTTGCTGAGTCCAAACTCATATCCTTATAATTTTAAATTTGACCCAGAAAGACAAAGAAATTTCTGGGTGAAGTATTGATTGCGGAAGAAGAATATTTGAGTTCAGAATATCCGGATTACTATTATGTAGGTGAAAAACTATAAATATCTGGCATGGTTTACCCGACTGTAAAGAGTTTTTATTATCAGTTTGAGACTGAGAATATTTTGCTGTCCCTGTGATTGGTGAGAGTCGGGAACATTATACAAATCAAGATTCAAAAATAGGTCATTTTATTGGGAAGCAGGCACTCTAGCTGCTTTAGCAATACGGGCGTGCAGAAAAATGTTAACACTTTACCCTCGAACAAGAAAGAGGCAGGTTCAAGTTGTAGTGTCTAATATTGTTCTTGGCAGATGCTCCTAATGAAGTCATATTAATATCTGGCTAGTTACGAGATTTCGCAGCTTCTTTTTTCATATAGATCAAATTTGAATTAGCTTTACACATTAAGAAAACAAATTTTGTCTAAACTAGCAACTTTAAATCTTATGTAGTTTTACTTCACCTTCCATATTATAACAAATTTACCAAAATAATTATTTAAGAAAAAAATGACTTTGTAAATCATACTTAATTTACATTGTTAAAGAATCCCTTATTTTGATGTTCTTCAGAAAACAGCAGTTTTAAACTTTGAAATTTAAGTATAACTCAACTGACAGTGGATAATTGTTATTGTTCTTTCATTTTACCGAAAAGAGAATTTTTATGCATAGTAAGTGATGAGAATTAAAATTCTATGAAAAGTTATTTTTCTCTCTCTAAATTCATTACTTTTTTAAAACTTTATTTCAAAAACTTACATTTGTATTTAAATTTGTAGGAACTAAAAATAACAATTCCAATATGAAATTTTACTCATTAGATGGTATTAATCAGAAGAAAAAAATATTAATTGAATTAAGCAGGAATAGAAACTATTAATATTTATATATATATATATTTTTTTGGAAATTTCTCCAAGTTCTAAAAGTAATTGTTACCCGAAGGTAAAGAAAATATTGAATTAACACGTTTAGTAGATATTTTAATTGAAAATTATATTTTGCTAAATCAAAATTAAATTGAGCAATTCCGTATTAAATATTATAACTAGAATTTGAATTATTAAGCATTAAGATATATTATTGTTTGCAATATAAATTAATTTAAAGCAAATATAGTTTAAATATACTTTCTAAAACTATTCACTTTCAATTATTTTTCTTGTATTTATATAATGGATCTCATTTAATTTAAAACTGTTTTAGTTATTTTGCTTATAATTTAGCTCTTTAAGCACAAATAATGTAGTAAGTGTATTTGTGAAAATTATTAACAACCAATAAGTTCAAAACCTTAGATGATATTTTCATTAAAATTTAAATCTTAAGTTGATATTGTTAGTGAGAAGTAAATCAAAGTAATTTATATGTATTTCATAATATCTCGTAAAGTTTTTATTTTGATTTGTTTCTAAATTATCAATTCCCGATGTAAAATTGTAAAAGATTCATGGAAAATATTTTAAAAAGTTATTAGCTCAAATGTAGAAAATTTATATCAAAATTATTGAAGACTTTCTTTTTTTAAACAGTAAAAGGACATTTTATATCTTACACACCCATTTTCAGAATGTTTCAGCGGCCTAATTTTTTTTCTAGACAAATAAATTTCTCATTTTCGAAATTTTTTCAAATTATTAACGTCTCATTTTTTTCAAAAACGTAAATCTTCTTTTCATTAAATTCAATCAATTAAGTACACATATCGCAAATTGGGTTAACAATTTTATTGATAATTGGATTAATTAAATTTTTTTTAAAGTTATTTAAATGTATTTTATAGTTTCTTGCGTAGAGCCGACCGGTCTGTGTAGGGGTCAGAGAACTGACCTTGCATCAGAAAGGTTCTGGGTTCGAATCCCGGGCAAGGCATGGATGCTCTTTCATTCTCTGTACTATCTGTCCTTACTGTGAGAGCAGCGTTGGCCCACCTAATATGGTGCCCCTGAAAGAGCGGTCAACAAATCTGCCCTTCAGATGCCAGTATGACTTAGGTTATTCTCCTGGTGGGTATTGGAAAAAAAAAGAGAAAAAAAGAAAAAAAAGTTCTTTTGTGGATCTTAATCAGAAACTTTCTTAAAAAAACCATGCTCCATTACAAAATATTGTTTTTTTATGAAAAAAATTTAAAGAAGTCCTTTACGTAATAGTGAAAAATTGATATTTAAATTATTGAAGAGTTTCCGTTTTAAACTGGCAGAAGAGATTTATATCTTCTTCAACCATTTGTAGATTATTTCGGCAAATTAATTTTTGTTTACTAGGCAAATAAAATCCTCACTTTCGCAGTTTTTGAAAATTATTAGCAACTTATTGCTTCAAAATTGTATATACTATATATATTAAATTCAATCAATTAAGTTAGCATTCTGTAAGTGGGGTAAATAAATTTATTGAGAATCAGGCTAAATATTTTTTTCAGAATCATTTAAATGTGTTTTAGAGTTTCGTGTATTATAATTTTTAAAAAACAATGTCCCAAGTCAAAATAACATTACTTCATGGAAAATATTTGTATAATAATTATAATAAGTTATTATACAAATAACAGTTATTACATAAAATCTGTATAATAAAAAATTATATGTATAATGAGTTATTTACATGAAAGCTGAAGATATATATTTAAGTTATTGAAGACTTTCTTTTTTTAAATAGAAAGAATTATTTTAAGTAGTACACAACCAATTGTTGAATGTTTCAGTGGATTCATTTTATTTGTTAAGCAAATTAATTTCTCGATCTTACAACCATGTAATTCTGCATAAAATATCATAACCAGAATTTAAATGATTAAATGGTAAAAATTCTTTTTTTTTTCAATATAAATTGCATTAAAACAAATATAGTTCTTTTTTCTTAAAAAAAACTTTAAAACTATTTGTTTAAACTATATATTTTTATCTCTTAAAATTTCTCCACTTTTTAATGAAATATATATCTTTTTTAATTTTAATTTCAAACAATTTAGTTATTTTAATTTTAAGCAATTTAGTTATTTTACTTTCAAAATTATTTTAAAAATTATTAGCACAACATATTTTAAAACACTTATATTTCATTTTTTTTAAATTAAATAGATTCCTCAGTCAAAATTCAGTTATTTTATGAAAAATATTTAAAAAAAATTATTCCCATGAATGTGGAAAACTTATATTTAAATTATTGAAGACTTTCTCTTTCAAAACACCAAAATAGGTTTATATCGTATGCAATCATTTGTTGAATGCTACAGAGAATTCATTTTGTTTCTTAGGTAAATAAATTTCTCGCTCGTAACAACCGTTGCTAACGAAACCAAAAGGACTCAAAAATGGAAAATATATGATTCATTTTGAGCTGTCTTCTAATTTTATAAAGTAAGATTAATGCCGTTAATGCTGACAAATATATATATATACATGTAAATATAGAGAGAGACTTTTATCCGTAAATATGTATTTGTCATGAGAATCTCAAGTAAAAATATTTTTAGATATCTATTTATTCATTTTCTACACATTAAAGTTTGTCAATATATATTAGTTCTAACTCTATGCTTGCCTCATAAACGCTTTGACATTTTTATAAATCTTTAAGAACAGAGAAGACTTAGCTGTTTTTAATAGCAGTAATGAAATGTGCCCTACCGAATTCCATATCATTTGATTAAAGTGAAATGTCTTTTACACTGTTAGAAATTTCTCGTATAAAATGGTTAAATACCAACTTATTTACTTTTAATTTTACCATACACAAGGAAAATAGTCAAATGACTGTAAATTAGATGTCATTCAAATTGCTAACTGTGAAAAAACCGTTAATTAGCTGTTTTTACCTAATACGGTCAAACAACCAGAATTTTATCTCAGGAACTAGACTCACCTATTGAAGCTACTTAGTTCCTTGCAGATGGGTACATATAATAGCAGATCTAATATGTACCCATTGCCGGCTAATCGGTCAATCTCATGACCGATTGAATGGGGGTTCGAGTCCCTGTATTGACACCCCAATATTTCCTCCCTTCCCTTCAAATCATGAAGAGTTTCCAGAGTCATACACTCCCTGATTTGTGGCCCTGGGTTCCTGGAATAAAATACATTCACGGCATAGATATGCTGAAGTTAAAGTTGGGGGAGGATGCTGGCTATTACAATTTTTATCAATTTGTCAAAACTGTTTACCAATGATCGTTAACGTTTCAAGTATTTATTTTAATGAAATTAAAAGTTATATCTTTATTTTGATGCCTAAGCTAATTTGGATTTATACTTTTTCAATCGTCATTTTTTAATTGTTTAAAAAATTATGTCTACTAGCCATTACAATTACCATACTAGCCATTACAATGAGCATATGTGAAAAAGTTATAAATTTGATTACTTCCTCTTTTGTTGTTTTTAATAAAGGAAAATAATATGAAAGAGGAACTAATTTGATCCTGAAAAGCATAGCCGTAGCAATATTTATAAAATCACTATTAGACCACAAGGACATTATTCAATAATTAATAATTGAATTATATTCTATATAAAACCGATGTTATAGATAAACTACCACCGTAAAAACACTCATTTTTATAATTATTTTATAGAAAAATATTAATTTAGATGAAATTAACTTTTCCTTTATCAAGTAGTTTGGCAAATCAGTATTAAATGTTACCTACAAAGTTAGAATTTTCCTTCTAAAATTACGGTAGAATAACCGGCAGCAGTCTGTCCATACAATTAACGGTAAAGATTAAGGTAAAACAATTTTAACTTAACGGTTGGGAAGCCGTTTATAACTAGTATGGTAAAAACCGTATAAATAAAAAGTTATACGATTTTTTAACCAACTAGTATGATTTCAAAACCGTAAAAAAGGCATTTAACTGGATATTGGAGGTAGTTTAGCAGTCTGACAGAGATGAAAGGTATGGTTAAAATTACCAGAATATGGTAACATTTACCTCTCTTCTGACTCTTACATAAACACCAAAAAGATTGGCAACATTTACCGAAGCGCTTTGGTAAAAAATTAACTGGTAAATTATTCTGAAAAAATTGACAATAAAATATGGTTTTAAAATAATGTGATTAAATTTGGTACTTTTCTCATGACATCTTAGAGTATGGCATGAAAACCAATTATTTGGTTAAATTTATTTTTAGGTTTTGTATTTTTTGCTAAATGACTGTTAATAAGTATTTTAATTTTGAAACCCAGGTTACCATAAAAATTTGGTTTTATCAACCAAAATTACGTTTTTTTTTTTTTTTTTTTTTTTTTTTTTTTTTTTTTTTTTTTTTTTCGTTCCAGAAACGTCATCAACATTTTACCATATTTATTTCTCCATGTACTACCCCATCCATTTCTATATTTATGTAAAATGTAAGCAAATTTCAATATGTGGGAGAAACTAATGTTGTTATTTATGCAAATTGTAATAAGTTGTTAATATACATGAAAAATATTGATTGTGCATGAGAAATCATTAATGTATATAAAGAATGATTAATTAAATAATACATTTTTACTGTAAATTTTCCTTATGTGTTAATTTTAAATTAATGTAAATTGTAGGTAAATCAAAACTGTTAATAAGAAATGATAGATAATTTGTCAGCATAAATAAGAAACTATCGATAATTAGTTATTTTAAATAGGAAACTGTAGATAATTAATTATTTTAAATATGAAACTCTAGATAATTATTCTAAATAAGATATGTCAATAGTAAGATATGTCAATGTAATTACTAAGTCTTAAAATAAACTATTATAGTTTTAGGAATCTTAAATATTGGAAATATTAAATTGAAGGAAGATGTGAAAATACATGAAGGAAAATAATCTTTTTGCTATTTTGACAAGTTAGTTAAGCGAAGTTTTTAAGAGTTACTTAAGTTGTTCTTCAATCCTCTAATTGCCCTGAGAACATACCGTGAAAATCATAAGGCGTAACTTTTTTAGGAATCAGATCTTTTTTTCTTTTTTTTTATCTTTTTTAATAAGCTAAAGTAATTATTCTTCTTACACATCTTGAATCTTAAATTTAAAAAGAAAAACACTTTTCTTACATATCTCATATCATGCGTAAATGTAATATACTTTTCTTCTATTAATTTTCACAGTTAGTTCTAGTTTCCTTTTCACGCCTTAGAGAAAATGATTATTTAAGCTAATATTTGAAGCGTAGAAAAGGCAGTATTCAATTATTATCCATTATTATACATGAGTAGTTAAAGTTTTATTCATATTCATACTATTAGTATACATTTTAAGATTATTGTAATGATTTAGCAGCAAAAATTAAGAAATAAGCTCAATTTTCTATTTTATTTTTATTTATTTATTTGAAATCATTGTGTTATAACCACTTCGAAAAATATCTTTTTTAATCTTTTAGAATTTTATTTCTGAAATTATAGTAAAATAATCGACTGCATCCTGTCTATCCAATTTGTTATCATTTACAATCTCTAACCTCAAAAATGAAATTTAACATGGCATGGAAGTTCCGTTGTGTATTTTGTCAAGTGAACCATAGAATATAGAATATAGCGTATAGAATATACCGTATTGGAATATAGAATATAGAGCAGTTAGAAACTCATCATGTGTTGAAAGGAGGATTTATATTTTGGTTTCTGCACTGGGATTCGAACCCCAGTTCAGTAGGTCATGAGAATGGAAGATGAGCTCTCTCGGCTAAAGTATGTCCCCAACTAAAGAAACTAAGTAGCTTCATAAGGTCTTTACCATACACTCATTACTATAAGTTTAGTAGGCATACGTTTATGTGTTAGACATCCAAAAAAGGAAAGCAAAAATATAAATTAGCAATCCTTATCACATGTTTTAGCTTCCAGCTTTCGAAGTACGTGCTCTTGATTCCCATTGGTTGTAGGCTTAGTTGGCGCGGAAAAAATTCCGGCTGTTTACTCATATTAGATTGAAACAGTCAGTACGCTATTTTTCTCACAGTCAACAGTTTGAATACCATCATTTTAATGGTTATTTGATGTTTTGGTTTAATATGGTAAATGACAAATAAATTGTTATTTAACCATCTATCCTAAACTTTCTAACAGAGCAACTTAGATCTCAAAAAGAAAAATATGGAAAAGAAAAATCTGTTTTTGAAACTTCTCTGGAAAACTGTTACTATCTCCAGCATTCTTGCACAAGTTCATTTGCTTTCTATTCTATTTACATTACAACGATCTATTTACATTTTCAATCTCTGCCTCTAGCATTCCTACACATAGAAATAGATATTATTTCATAATTTTAATAAAAAATACTATTTAATAATTTTTCCTGGAAATTTCTAACAGTTTAGAGCACCCTAACAACTTAGAGCTTAAAAAAAGGAAACGGAAAAGAGAATTCAATTTATGAACTTTTTCCAGAAACTTTTTAAGTCATTATTACTTAACTATTTAAAAGAAAAATACACGTAAAATAATTGTTTTTAACTTTATTTTTTATCGTAAATTTATCTTTCATTGCTCATTTCAACTCACAATTGTCCTAAATTTTTTTTTTCAAATTTATCACAGCTTTTAAAAATTTTATGTATTTTTTTTCTCTTACACCACAGAAAAAAAAATTATTATAAATCTCTTCCACATGACCAGAAAAGTCCCTCTATGTAATGAACTAAAGCTTCTCGTCGTCCCTTTGATAAATAAAGGCTGAATGAACCAAAGGTTCTTCTGTGATCAATCTTCTTTTTATTTTGCTACGTTCCTTATTTTCCATTTTTGCTTCAGATTCAGTTTATAGCATTGTTTGATTCCGTTATAATGAATATGCTTGGCGCAATATAGTCTCTTCGTAGACTTGAGACGTTAAACTCTGAATTTAAATAAGTTCATTTAATATATAGATGCAGGATTGTTTTAGTTAAGAAAGATTTTCTGAATATGCTGAAGCAATACCTCCTATAACAGAGAAGGCCTCAGCACAGGTTACTCTAAATAAGAAATTTGATCCTATAGTAGTCCAAACAAGATGACATCTTTCGTAAATTTCCACACTGTGCAGCTTAGTAGCCCAAACAAAGTGACATTTTTTTAAAACCCCCACTGAGCAGTTTATGTTCGTTGTGTCGGATATGTTCGTCCGTTTGTTATATTCGTTGTTTTCGTTTCTTCTAGGAGGATGTTGACTGTAAGCCATCTAAATGTTTCCTGGCTTTTGTTCTTAGTCCTTGTATCTCAAAACATGTTTTTCCATTTGCAATTTTTGCATGACAATTGATAAATTTATTATATTGACCATAATGTTATTTTATTTTCTACCTTATTGGATTAATGATTTGTAGTAGTTTTGGGTATCGATCAAATTCACTATATTATGAATTCCACTGACACCTGAGAAAAAAATCTAACAATTGCCTTCCTGTTTTAGATGTTCTTGTCATACGTAATGATGATTGTTTTCTCCACACTATTTTTCTTTGTAAGATCGTCTGCTTTTTCTTTTTTGTAGCATCGGTATTCATCACATCAACACTTAACTAGTAACCAGAGGCTATCAACAAATTGACGCTTCGCGATTTTTGTATTAGTTAATTTTCCAGATTGCTAAAATCAGAATTATTTTCAGCTAAAATACCTTTATTAAGTCTCTTGAGTCGAAGTTATTTACTCTTTTATCATGATATTTCTGCAAATAGTATGAAGAAAAATTGATTTAACAAAACTGTAGTTCTGAAAGTATTATTATATATGATAAAGATTTTTCTGTTTTTTTTTCTTGAATGTATTTTCCCTTGAATCTATTTTTCCTTGAATGTAAGTCTTCAGTACATGAGAAATATAATGAATTACAACGAGAAAAAATTTACTCGTGATTTGATTAGGGTATTCAAATTTATTTTAATAATAGGAAACAAAATGAAGAATTCCGTTGAATATTATTATTCATGCCTTTGTCTGTTAAACACTTTAAAAACTTCGTAATTGGTTCAAAGTTTAAATGTTCCCAAACAGTAAAGTCACCAATAGAATTTATATCAGCTGAATAATGCCTTTATTAAGTCTCTTGAGTCGAAGTTATTTACTTTTTAATCATGATATTTCTGCAAATAGTATGAAGAAAAATTTATTAATTAAAACTGTAGTTCTGAAAGTATTATTATATATGATAAGGGTTTTTCTGTTTTTCTTTTCTTGAATGTATCTCTCCTTGAATGTATTTTTTCTTGAATGTAACTCTTCAGTACGGGGGAAATATTCTGAATTACAACGAGAAAAAATTTACTCGTGAATTGATTATGGTATTCAAATTTATTTTAACAATAGGAAACAAAATGAAGAATTCCGTTGAATATTGTTATTCATGCCTTTGTCTGTTAAACACTTTAAAAACTTCGTAATTGGTTCAAAGTTTAAATATTCCCTTACAGTATACTCACCAATAGAATTTATATCAGCTGATTTTAAAAATTTATGCTATAAGGTTATAGAAAATCTGGCAGGAAATTCAAATTTTGAAATGCTCATCGTCAGCCAAAATCACGTGTTGTAATCAATGAACGAATATATTACATATCAACACGAAACTGCAAAAAAGACCTACAGTGCCATCTTTTGGAAATATTTCGAATACAATTAATGACTCATGGAGAAAAACATTTACGCCATATCGCATGAATTTCAAGCGAAAAATGCTTTTTTTAACCTAAACAGCTTTTCTGTAATATAATTTTGAATAAATTGATAGATTCATTTTTACTGGAAGAACCCCCACATATTTTATATCAGATTTGGGCCCCACTCGATTTGGTTAAAAATTTGATAAGTGAAGGCTGAAATTCACCTTATTAAAAGATCTCATGACAAAAATGATAAAAAGTTAACAGATTTTGAGAAACGGAATCTTAAACTTCCATGTCACGCAGGTTTTAAGATTTTGAAATTGCAATTTGAGAAAGAGTGATTTTCTTTTTAATTTCTGTAATGTTAAATTTTTGAGTAGGAAAATGATTGAGGAATATTAGTTAATTATTTCTTTCTTTCAACAGTGCGAAATTAAAGTCTTGACTGAGCAGCCCCAGTTAAGCATTATTTTAATCTGTTACGCAATCTTTACCTTTCCTACCCTTTCCTCATACTGCGCATTTTAATCGGGGGCGTTGTTTTCTTTTATTTCGAATGTTTCTTTTACATTGAGTTAGTTTAATGAATTTGCTGTTTGACTAGTTTACTGTGAGTTTTTGTATTGTCATTTTTGTATTATATTCTCATGATTTTACGTATTTTTGTATTTCCTCCTGGACTTTTGTAAAATCTTTGGGGTACTGAGAGAGCATTTTTTGACATTTGTCTGGCTCTCTCAATAGAAAAGATTTTGTTTTTATGGCTTCCGGAGCTGGTACCCCCTGAAGACGTCAGCTTCGATAGCCGTATTTTTATTTCCATTGCTTTCTTTTTTCTTTATTGCTGCAATTATTCTTTCGTATGAAAATTCTGCTGCTTTGCTTGTTTCTTTCAAAAGAAGTTCTGTTATTATAGATTTAAATATTGTGTATTCTTTTTCTTACGCAGGTTTTAAGATTCATTTCTGTACCTTGTACTCAGACAAAATGTCAATTTTCAAAACTCCGTATCTCAAAATCTGCTCATTTTTAGCATCGTGCTTATGAGAACTTTTGATCAGAAGGATCAACTACAACATGTTAAATTTTCAGCCAAATCGTCTAGGTCTCGAATCTCAAATAAAATGTACGTAATCATTTTTCGAACATTCAAATTGTTTAAATAGCTGTATAAACTTAAATGAAATGTTACATTTTAACTAACAATTCTTATTATTTTTTAAATATTTATAGTCTATCATAACTATTTCCAGATATATTATAATCTTTTGATTTCACTTGGTCATTTAATATCTTAATATAATTTTGAGGAGTCTAAAAGATTAAAACATGTCATATTAGATACCCCATGGCAGGTGATAACTGTCTTAATAACCTACACGTACCGTGACACAAGACATCCAAGTTTTTGACCAGCAATCAGTATCTATAAAATGACACTTTAACAACCGAAGTCAATAGCTTTTCTCCGTGTACATATCACCCACTTAATTGGCTGGCTAATTAACTCAAATGCGTGAAGCTCTTTATCATACTTGATGAATGCAGTGCTTTGCTCTAATTAACGTTGCTTAATGTCTAATCACAGACAAAGATAGAAACATTTTGAGTAAGAACATTGGATTAGAAAACTTCCTATCTTCTTAATGAATGCTCTTAAGGAATAAAGTATCCTTAAAGAAAGCAGAATTTTTATTCAATTAATTTGGAGAGTTTGTGTTTTCGTAATTCTGCTTATTTTCCTTATAACTGTTACTACTTTGATTATCTAATCACGTACCAACTACTTATTTCTAAAATCATGATGATTGATTTTAAATTTTTGAAATAAATAAATAATGATTTATAGTTTAAGAAATGTCATAGGAGGACAATAGTTGAGCTATTTGTTAGAAAAAAACTTGATTATTTTTGAACAATTAGCGGAAAACTTCGATATTTAATGCAGAATATGTTGAAATTTTACACACATGTTAATTCTGACTCTTTTGTATGGAGCTAAAAATTGCGTAGTACTGCGTTTCTGAACTTATATCTTTCAAAAGGGCCACTATAATCTCCTGATCTCTACCCTTTTGAGACTCTATACTTTTGAGAAGTCAACAAGTAAGAATACTTAAGTCAGACAAATATATCTCCTTATTATAAGTTATTTTCCTGAACCAAAAGTGTCCCAGAAATATTTTCTCCTTTTTGTTAGTTTACTTTTCTTCTTTTTAATAAGAAGTTAATTTTCTTTCGTCGTTCATCTTTTCCCTTTTGTTTTATGAAGCACATAGTTTCTAGTCCTATTAGATTTCAACACGTTGAAAAGTATTTCAAGATGATTTCATTTTCTGTTGAAGGAGCATTGAGCTCTTGTGTTATTATCGTTATTTAGTTAAACTAAGTTAAACGTTTTGCTAAACAATATTCCATAACATGTGTATAGACAATTACACTGGATTCTGAATCAAATTACGGTAAAAAGTAACTGATTTCAGAGTACTGGCATTTTTTTACCATTAAATCAATTTTTACATTTTATTAAAATCAGTGCTATGGGAAAAAATTCTGACGTATCGCAATTTATGATAATATAATGAATCACTAAAATAAATGTTACTGTAAATATTACTATACAATATTTTACGGTAAAAATGGATTTCACAGTAAAATGCATTTTACAGATAATACACACAAGATGTAGGTACTTCATACCGTACTTAGAACCAGAATATTTCAGAGTGTAAATATTTATTAAATAGCCGTGGTTTCTATCAGAAAATTTACCTTCTTTAGATAAACTAATTTTGAGAGTCCTAATATCTATTTTGCGTGGTTAGCCGATCCCGGCTCTTATAGCAATAAACTCTAAAATCAATTCCTCCCACTAGTAAGACATTTAATCTAAAAATGCTTTTAATCATCCAAATATCAAGTTTGATATCAGCACATCAAATTCAACTCCCAATTTTAAAATATTATATTTTGTGCTAAAATTAAAACAGCAGTATGCATTTATTTTTTTCAAAATTAAATAAAGCACTTTTATAATATCATATACTAATGAGAATTTAGCATGCAATAAATTTCATTGAAAATTTGAACTTTCGATTTACCGTATCTCTAAATTATGGAAATCGAAGAGCGAATTAATGTCAGTTTAAACCTGTTGCAATCAAATACATTACCGCTCATTAATTTCGGTGCACTGCTACATTAACCCTATTTGATTCCCCTTCCAAACTCTCCTATAGCTTAAATAGTAGTAATGAAGAGAAAATTGACATTCTGATTCCTCTGAAACTTCTGTAATTGTCTTTTCAATTTAATTTTAAAAAAAGGTCTTATGACAAGATAATTTAAAAAGTGGAAAAAAGCTACATGTTTTATTTAACTGAACTTAAAATAATGAAACTATCATTAAGTTAAATAAATATCATATTTAATACAATACAAAGAGGTTGAAGGGGGATAATTAAACAACAAAACAGAAAAAAAAGCTACCTCACGGTAATTTACCCTATTTCTGGCTCTATAAGAACTTCAAAACTAACTGTACTTCTTATCGCAGCGCTTTGGTTAGAACTTTGGTTAAAATTAACAATAAAATATAGTTTTATAATATTTGATAAAATTTGGTAATTTTATCATTTTGCATTTTTTGCTAAATAAGTGACAGTAAGAACTTTTATTTTAAAGCCAGAATTTCCATTCAACATATAAACGGTGAAATTTTCAAATTAAGGGTATAAATACCGTATATTTTCGTTTCATTAAACGGAATTACAGTTTCTTTTTTAAAGAAATGTCATTACGATACAGTTCAATTATTTTACCAGAATTTCTTTTTCTTTGAGCAGCAATGTTATCTATCTTTAATGCTTCAATCGAATTTATTATAACATTACAAATCAAATGAAAAATATTCGAATTCATCTATATTACAAAGAAAATAGCAAAAAAACAACATATTTTTACAGTTAATTTTAAGCAAAAATAAACATTTTAAAGGAAATTGTATTTATAAATTTCATACAAAATCTTTTATAATTTGTTTAAAATAAATTCTATAAACGTCCCAAACCTTTAGAACCTTAAAAGTTTTATATTGATTTTAGTTCTTTAGATTTACAGCATCTTTTATGATCCGTAAAACTTCTGTTCAGAAATAACATGAAAAATAAGAAATCCTGAATAGATATTAACTTTCTTTTTAAACGTTATTTTTGCTTTCAAATCCTGACTGAGGAATCGATACAAGACTCTTGTAAAATTAAAACCGCTCCATAGTTACTCTCTTGGGTTTATCAAAATATCAGAAGAAATTACCTGACCAAAAAGTTTCTTTTTTCAAATCTAAACAAATGTTTTCTTCTTTGTGTGTTTTCTTAATCTTCTTTTGTCATTCAGAGAAGAAAAATATTTCTTACTTTCCATCTAGGGGACCTCTTGTCAATATAAGTACATTTTAGGAAAAGAAAATCTGTATGTATTGACAGGATTCAGCCAGAGGAAAAAAATCCGTTTTTTCTTTCTTTCAAAAGAAAGATAAATCGTGTGTTTTGGCATAAATGGTGTAGAAAATGTTTTCAATTGGATATATTGTAAGATGCAGAGATTTTATGTACATTTAGTACTATTTCAAATATATATTTATGTGTCTGTGTACATTTTTTGTTGACATCGTAATTCATGTGTTTACGTATTTTTTGTAAAATATTTTATGGGAGATCTTTATTTTTATACTCTTTACTGAGCAAAATTTGCTGCTTACAAAAAATGAATTTTGAAAATTTATAAAAGTTAATTTACTTAAAAACGTCACGTTCTGGAATATTTGCCTCGTAATTTTTATTTACATTTATGTATTTCCTTATTGTATCATAAAATACTTAAAATATTTAAATTAATGAATAATATTTCAATATTATATTTGATTTGCCAAATAATATTAATTATTATATATTTTATTTTCTACATAATAATATTTAATTATTATATATTTGATTTGCTGAATGAAATTTAATTATTATGCAATTGAATTGCTTAGTAATATTTTATTATTATAAATTTGAATTTCTAAAAAAATATTTTATTAATTTAAAAAACCGTAATTTGCTACGCTTTTGGAAAAGTTAGTTTCTATTAATATCCTTATTTATTGTTTTTAATTTTTAATTTTTTTTTCTTGTAATTGTTGTAGCTACAGCCGATTTTATTTTTTAAGTGTGTGTGATGCTGATATTAGTTTATAACAAGACAAATTTAAGAAATTATAATATAATTTCAAGTTAATATAATTGAACAAAATTTAAACTGATTGTTGTCTTGATTTCCTTAAAATAATAATTTTTTAAAAGAAAAATTACGGTTTTCATGTTAAAACTTACAACTAAACTTTGAGCTACTAATAGAAATAATGACTACACGGGGTTAGTGTGTATCAACAGTGGTGGGGTTAATGTGGACATAATAGAAGCTTTTAGAGGTAGTAAATTTAATGCTAGCGTGAATTTACTTTTTTAAGAAAGCACTTGTAAAAGTTTAGAGATATTCGGGAGGGGGGTGGAAAAAATAATAATTGAAGCAGATCTATAATATTAATAAATTTTTTCGTATGTGTTTAGATCATGCGATTTTTCATACTTAACAAGTTTTTGAGATTTCAAGGATCGACAATAAATTACAAACTGAAAATAGTGTTGTCGAACACTTTTGTAACTTGTTTCGTAACTTGTAATAATTATTTTCGGTATTATATGCAATAATTTCACAAAATTTCGCAAGCCCAACTATGGATAATTTTATTAAAAAAAATAATAATTTTTTTGCCTTGCATTTTTTTTATATAACTTTAAAATATTCAATAAAATTAAACAAAAGTATTAAAGCAATATAAAAATTGTAAAAATTTGTTTTTTAAGATTTGAAAAAATAAAACTGCTGTGCTCAATATATAAGTAATAAAAGTAGTTCTGTTATAATGCGCATGCGCGTAAAAAAATGTACAATTTTTTTTCCATAATTTTGTAGTGAATTTTATTTAGCATATATTGAAAAAAGTAAGATTTGATTATCTTAAAAATTTAAAAAGTTTCAAGCAATTTTCTAAGTATTATTATTTTTTCTTTTACTTTTTAAAAGGAACTCAAAATGGTAAGGGGTTTTCTACAAATGTTATTATGTATCATCTTGAATAACAAATGATAATACCTTACAATAAACGTTCATACGCCGAATTATGGTTGCATAAAGAAAACAAACATGCGAAAGAAAAGATCCTTTTATGGTGGAAGAACCCAAACAATACCGGTGCCCTTTTTAATAAATCTTCCTTAATAGAACACAATGAAGTTTGGGGAAAACCTCTCACAATTTTGAACTTGCTTTTAAAGAATACGAAAACTACTTAAGAAATTGCTTGAAACTTTTTAAATAAGATATTCAAATCGGACGTTTTTATAAGGTGCCAAATATTACTACAAAATTAAAAGAGAAAAATTTAAATTTTTTCCACGCATGCGAAGTATAAAGGAACTACTTTAATTACTCATATCTTTCGCAGTTTAAAACAATTTTTTTCTCAAATTCTAAAGCAATAGACTATTTATTAATTTTAAATAGCTCCAAAATTTTCGTTCAATTTTATTGAATATTTTTAAAGTTACAGCAATAAAACGTAAGACTAAAAAATTAGTTCCTTATGGAAATGTCCAAATCTGCATAAATATTTAAGCTAGACATCACATATTTAAGCTAGACATATACACATCACAATACTGTTTGCCCTCAGAATGAAATCATGTGACTGGTGTGCGATTCAGGAAAAAAATATCCACCCTTCTTTTCTCCGTTTTATTTCGATATAAGAAAATCGATGCGGAGATTTTAAGCTTAAAATTTCTAAAACATGGGGTTTTACTATGCTGCATTTTTTTAAGCAGAAATTTTTTTATAGGAGAACCTTATACATTTCATGGGTGCCGGCCAGGTGGCCGAGCGGTTAGCACGCCTGACTCCAAAGCCAATGGCAGCGGGTTCGAATCCCGCTCTGGGCATGGATGTTCCTCTCCCTTGTGTTGTCCTCTGTTGTGTGTGATGAGTGATTGTGGCCCACCCTATGAGCGAGTTTGCGGCGTGGGCAATGTTACTCGCCTCCGTGACTTTGGTTCACAGGTGCCCACTGGACAACGCGAAATGAGTAACAACTCTGGCATCTTCTAATTAAGTTCAGTGCCTGCCATTCGAAAAAAAAAACATTTCATGGGTAACTTATTTTTTGAGTTACAATTGTTTTATTTTTTATGTAAATGAGCTCTTAAACTGCTATTTTTCTTCCTTAAAACATCATAATAATACAGATTATTCCATTTTATTCAATCTAAGATTCAAATTTAAACTTGTAAAAGTATATTACAAGCAAATATAAAAGAACAAGGGAACAAATTAACCATAAAGTAATAATTGTATAGAATTGTTCAACATTAATGAATCAACTCTTTTTTTTTTTTTTTTTACTTTTAGTGCTAAAATGGAGTAGACAAAGTTTTGACTTCAATATTGCTTCTTTTCTCTTTTTTAATAAAGCTTTTGAAAGAATAAACCATTTTTTCGATTATATTCTTTTTTTACGAATAATACTATTTTCTTAAATTTCAGCAGTTTGCTTTGAATCTATTTAGTTAATGAAAAAAATTGCTCAGATAGAAAAAGGGTTGTGAAAGAATATTACAAAATTATTTGAAAAATGGGACAAAATTTTCTTTTCTTTCCTTCAACAATTGTAAATTCTTTGATGAAACCGTCGAATCTTTTTAAATTGAAATTTTTTGCTCATTTTCATTTGCAATAATGCATGAAGAAATTGAGAATATTAGCAGTGGCACTAAAGCTGGTTAACCTTATCATTCCGGTTGAAAAGTTTAAATAAAATAGAAAAGTTTATACGAGTGAAGCGAATATCTTGCGGCTCTTTTTTATTCCCAATTTTTACTTTATTTTCTCGACTTCTTGGCAGGTCTAATCATTTCTTGTAAATGTTTTCAAATATTTCGAATACCTGAAATCTATAATCTTGCAAGATGAAGCGCTGTTATAAAATCTATGTTAGATTAAAATTTGAATTCGTTTTTTTTTTAACTTTCCTAAATATCGTCAATAATTAAAAAAATTCGTATACAAGGCTGTTACAAAATGAATGCAGATGTTTCTGAAAATTATTAAAAAAAATGCAAGAATTTTTGCTAAAAGATACACTTTTACCGTTATTAAATCCCTTCAAAGATTAAAATTTTCCTCATTTTGTAAAATTTTAAGCAATTTTATACAGTTTACAGTTATTAAAAATGGAATTCTAAAAAAATTCTAGTATAGCAAAGTTCTTGTTTAAAAATGATCCATTATTTTACTGTACCACAAATCTTAATACTCTTTTGTCTTTATAAGTACAAAACATGAATCCATCAGAAAAGAAAACTCGTCTTAAGTGTCACATGACGCCCTTCTTTTCCCACCAAAATCGCCAAAAGAGAAGGAGCACGTGACAGAGTGGATTGTGATATTTGGAATGAAGAGAGATGAGGAAACATAACAGAGAATTTCCTCGATTTGTATTACAACTGTATGCTGAACTCGCTTATTACTTTCTAGTCTATACCTGCCAAATTTGTACGCTTAAAAACAATTTTTTACGATATATTCAATGTGTTCTGCGACGACGTCCCATAAAATATATGTTTAAAAAAATTGAGTCGTAGATTTATTTACGTTAAAGACCTCAAATTAACATTTTAGAGAGAAAAAAATCATAATTTTATAAACTCAAATCAATTGTTATTGAGGTTAATAAAGACAAAGAAGAGATTAAAATCAGAAATTTAATTTGCGTATCTAGTGTTTTGAAATATATTCGCCGTTAAGATTTATCCTCAAATTCACTGAATTTAAATTTTATCCCTCCCTGACTCTTAATATCTTCAATAATAATTAGTGGTATTGTGAGAACGTTTATGGATCTCTACCATTTAAATATTATTCTTAAACCCAGTGCATGGCAGTTGCTTTTTATCTCGCTATTTTAAAAAGCTTCTCAAAACTACATGATGAGGCTGGTTATTATGAAAAGCATTACACGTGTCTAAAATGTCTTTTATAATAATTGGTGGTATTTTAAGAGCGTTTACAGTTCTTTATCACTTATATTTTATTCTTAGACCCATTTCATCCCATTCTTCATTCTTATTACTATTTTAAAAAGAATTCTCAAAATACACGATAAGGGTGGTTATTATAAAACACTCTGCAATTAAAAAGAAAAATATGTATCAATGATTGATTTCTTTAAATATTTACGTAAGTATAAATTTAATGCTTAAGAGAGGGTATAGACTATTTTTCGAATTTCACTATTTTTGCTATGTTAACAGGATTATCTCATTAAAATTGCTTTAGTTTTTGAATGCAAGAATAAAACACTAAATCCAAACTTTATGTAGTGCTCTGCCTTAGCTTTTTCATCTTTGCGACGCAAATAAGTGTTATTGCTTTAAAGTATTGACACATTGTTAAGCAAATAAAAGTATGATTATAAATATGATTTAATATTGTGTTAATTGCAAGCAGAAAAAGAAATTTCTATCATTATTTTCTTTTTTAGTATTTTAACAATGCTTACGTGAGATTATTATAATTAAAAATGTCCTTCCACAAGCTGAATAAATTATAATAGCAGCCTTTCTTAGGGCTCAAAATAGATTGTGATTGGATGATATTGCTTTTGCTTGCATTTGTTAGTTTGATATTCGTATTTCAATCATAAAATCAATAAAAATCATTATGTCTGCCTTTTAGACTTAAGTACATCCATTGTGTAGAAAATCCTTCCTTATTGTCTAATCGAGACAAACTCCATCTGCGGCTCAAGTTAATTTACTATTAATACAAAGGGCTTTATATGTTATTTGATGAATTTGTCATTTTGGCATGTTATTTTTTCAATAGATGCTTTTATGAATAGTAATATTGCGAAAGCTATGTTATATTTCATTTCTGAAATACACTTTACGTTGAAATGAATATAAAGTTATATATTCATAATTTATTTCAGCACTCACCACCGTTAAATTGTGCATGCATTGAATATGCATGCTCTGTGGTAAAAAAACGAATTTACCTTTCAGCACCAAATTCTGTTTTTCAAAATGGAATTTCAGTTTTCAAAAATAATATAATAAGATAAACTAAGATATCTCTTTTTCGTTTTTTCTTAAAGGATAACAGTGGGAAAAAACTGCGTTTTATCTCATAATTTTGATTTGAAATCCCAGTCACTGCAATTGATTTTGTACATTTTTTTACTCTGACCTTGTTGCTTTAAAAACTCACTTTACTTTGACCTTGTTAAAAAAGACATTAAAAAAATTGCCGCTGTCACTTCTGCTGTTTGAGAAGATTTTCACGCGTCTCTGATTTAACTGGCATTTTCCAAAACCGTACTCTTTACTTTAAATCGGTATTTTAAGTATTTAAATATTGATGCATTTATTTTTAAAAAAATATTTCATAAATAAAAGTTGCAAACTGCTTTCAATTTTTTATATTAGTCATTTTAGTAAATTTTACAACGGATTAGACTTGAATTCATCTAAAATTGCAGTAAATTAAAAATTGTTTCAGTTGAATAGTTTGTTAAAATTTATTGGAAAATAAGAGTACAGTATATCTAATCTCATATTTTGTTCATTTGAAGGAAATTAAATTCAGTCTTCAATAAATACAAATATCTATGCCACACCTGTCTAAGATAATAATAATCTATTTTTTTAAAATACTTCGACCTATGAATAGAAAAGTTCAATTCAAATTGAAATTTTATACCAAACTTCATCTCTGAACAGTATGGTGAAAATGTTCAATTTGTATAACTTTTAACCTTACTATTAACAAAGAACGGGTAAAGCGATTAGAAACACAAACATCAATTTAAACATTTATTTTCAGATTTATTTACTACTTTATATTGAACGATTTTCTAATGAAACATGTTTTTGAACAAAATCTTTAATATTGTTGTATTAAAAATTTCCGCTAGGGTTGGCTTACTAACTCCAAACACTACTTGATTTTTAATAAATTTATATTCTCCTTATTTTTTATTATTTTTTTTTCACAATATACAAAATTATGTACGAAAACAACTGTAGTTTCATGTAAAGTAGTCCTTTTTATGCCAAGCCCTTTAAATTATTATTCTTTTTCTTAACTTAGTTTGCCACTTTTTCGTAACTCAAGAATCTTAAGTTTGTACATTTTTCATCTTCAAAATCTGTTACTTTTGATTTAAACCCGTCAGTATTTTTAATTAGCTTTACAAAACTTTAACAAGTGATGCGGAGACCAGATGTTTGTTACTACCATCATCTGCTCTCCGATCTGCCAAAAAAGGCAATTTGAGCCCTTTTTTTTCGTCCCAAGCTATTTTTAAGGCAATTTGAGCTGCATTGGCTCAAAGGACTAAGCTCGTGTCTCAATGAGATGTTCCCAGGTACAAATCCCAACAATGGTTGGTCGATACAAAATCTACTCCTGGCTTGCACCGACCACAGAGCTATCACAAAATATCTTCAGTGCCATGCAGATAATGGCTTAAAATTTTCTTGCCGTAAATCTAACCATGAGAGGTATTCGTGGTTTTCCTCTAATTATAAGGCAAATTTAGATTAGTTCCTTAAAATAACATCCTCAACAAATGCTAGTTTGCCCCAATGAAATGCCTGGAGTTTCCTCGACTTCTGCGCTATACTCAAAATTAAGGGGCTACAGAGTTGAACATTAATAGTATTCGAGACAGAGTGGGTCACCTGTTCAACTCTGGTTACAATAAAAATAAAGTTAGGCAATTGCTTTTTGCCTTGAATTTACTGGAGAATTCTCTATAAATCAACCGAGTGCAAGCGCTGACATTAATTACTGAACTTTATTCCACTAAGTTACTGGACTTAATTCATTATTTTGTCCACTGTAAAAAAATATTTTAAAAAGTACTGGAGAATTTACTGGAGAATCCTTTATAAATCAACCGAGTGCAGGCGCTGACATTAATTACTGAACTTTATTCCGCTATGTTACTGGACTTAATTCATTATTTTCTTCACTGCAAAGAAAATAAGGTAAAAATTACTGGCACTCCGGGTACCGGTACTTTTTACCGGAACATGATATGGAACAAAAACTTTGCTATACCATAATTTTTACAGTAATAATTACTGATTCACACCAATTAAACATATATTACGGCTCAAAAATTACAGTTTAATGTTTTATTTTAAGAATAGGATTTTACGGATGATGCACCAAAGTACGGTAAATTGTTCCGGAATTTTTTGCCGTGTATCATTTCGGTTTGCATCAATTTAATAAGCCGTTACATATTTCAAACTTCAGACTTAATTCCATAATTATTTTACTACTTTACAATTCTCCTATGAATAAGATTCTTTAATTCTTTTTTTTCTTTTTTTTTTCCTCTTTCCTTTTTTTTTTCTTTTTTCTTTTTTTTAAAAAATAAGCAAGAAAAAAGTTGCATTTAGTATCCAATTGTGTAAAACATCAATACTATTTGTAGCAAACACTTCGAACAGTTTTCTCATTTTTCCATTTTTGTAAAGGATATCTTTTAGACGCAAAAAATACAATCGATTTTATCCACACAATATTTTCAAAAATTTCCAATTACTGAACTTTCCTGTAACAATGAGATTCTACATTCGTCACGAAAAGAAAAAAAAATGTCACAAAAGGAGGAAACCTCTCTCCATACCTTTGTAAAAGAAAGCATATACACTAAAAGTTTCACATACAGAAGAAAGTGACTTACAATTTCACGGTTGGATAAATTCAAACATTGGAACTCAGAACACTTCGCGGTAGAAAGAGTCTTGGATTACTAAAGAACAAGAATATGCTAACATCGATTTAAAACACCGTTTAGTATCTGGCTTTAAATGACTTGAAATTTGTAATAAATAACAGCTTTAGTTTAGGTGAAATATCAATTGTTTCCTCCGATTGTTTTTTAAATGAGAATTCCTTTTTTAATTTGAAACATAAAATATACTGCGCCACATAGTAATTTCAAAAAGTTACCATTTAAATCATATTTTTTATACTACTGTGCCTTTAACTGAATAGATTCAGTCCTACAAAGTTTATAAAATCTCACATAGTTTATTACTGCACATAGTTCGAAAATGCAGTCGAATTACAAAATCATTGCTCGATATTTTTTCCCATTGAAATTTAGGATGCCATTTAATAGTAGTAGTAAAAGTTTATTTACGTGGCAATAATGAAGCACAATGGGCTGTTGGCGACGATCTGGGAAGCATGCATCACAATTTTGATCCTCTGCAGAGGGGATGGTTTGACCGTTTTGGGAACCTGACGACCTGCCCATGAAGTCTAACACTATATAGTAGAGCAATTTTACGAGGACAGATACCACGCACCCTAGGTCGTTTAAAAAGCTGATCAAAATGGTTACCCACCTGCTCACTGTCAGTAATGCCTGACATCGGTGATCAACTGAGAAACGTGTCTAACGATCAGTCCACTGTTGAAAAATTCGTGATCAAACTTTCATATTTCAACAAAAATAGACAAAAAATGTAATTAATTTTTTTTGCTAGATGAAAGAAAACGATTGCAAAGAAATCATTGACGTTAAAATATCCAAAATCCGTTAAAAAAAATCTTATGCAACGAAAACAAAAGAAAAAAACTATTCCCCATTGTTATAATTGCTCTAGATCTTAAAAATCAAACAAAAAAACTTTTTTCGAATAAAATCAAAAATATGGTCCAAATTATCCAATTTCTATATAAAATTAATTTACTGCAGCTTAAATTTTACTAGAAACTTTCTATACCGAATGTTTCATTCCACTCAAAGACTTGATAAAGAAAAGCCCTCAAAAATCAGTCATTATATCTCCATTTTTTCATGCATACAAATCATTAGTCCCTAACATATGTATGCTTTGTGCATTAAAATTTCCCGTCACTTGGGTGATCAAATAAAATTGCTCTTATCGTAAAAGAGAACATGAACTTTCGCGTTTTAATTGGCACATTAGTTAGTTTATAGGCTTTTAAGCACCATGTCCTTTTACTACTACAAGGACTATTTTCTTCGCCTTTTAACTGCGATTCCAATTAAGTCTTAATCTAGATAATTGCTGTGATGTGGATTGAATCTAATATTCCCATCAGCATTCTTACGATCTTTCAGCTGAAAGTTTCCAGTAAAAACAAATCGTTGAGTACCAGTCTCAATCATAACTTTCTCTCTATATTCAAAGGCTACTGCCATTCGAGACCTTGCATTATTGCCTTTTTCTGTTGTTAAGAGAAAATGACTAATTAGACGATGGTACGGGAGTAGTTTCTCGTTTGACAATTGCGGTGCAACTTAGAATAGATTTACTCCATTTAATTTAATCAAGGGATAACACATTAGAGAATAGAGTAATTGGATTGAATATGTCTTGTTTCCTGTCAAATTTGTGCAGTGATGGTATTTTTTTTCTTTAGTTGCTGGAAGATACATTTTTGTTGCTTGTGAATTAATTTTTGTAAGCAGGCAAAAAATTAAACTGTCTTGTAAAGAATGATGATCCAGAAAGGCTTTTGCGAAAATAATTATGAAAAATCCATAACTCATTTCAGTTAAAGATTTTTTTTTTTCACTGCATGTTTGAATAATGAACAAAAACACTTTTTTTAGGTTTATTAATTGAAAAAATGGAATTTTTGTGCTGCTCGTGAGTGCAGCTGTATTTGATAATACTATTTAGTGAAACAATATGCTGGTAGAAACTAGAATTTTCTGGTAACTTATTCATTTCAAACGCACACTTATAACCTGCAAAATCAGATTGCTTTATTTTTCCTAACAGAATAACTGCTAAAAGATTGATCGTAAAAAATATTAAACTTTTGAAACAGTCACTCTTGGTTTATACTTAAAAGTAATTAATAACTCTCATATTATTTTTACGATATATTCAAGCAACTTATGCATTATGAGAGAAAATAAAGATATGAATGAAAGAAATGATAAATTGGAACAAAAGCAAAATAAAAGAACACAAATAATGTAGTTTAGCATAATCTTTGAACTGATTATTATTTTTATATCGTGCGCACAATGTATTTCATTTTAACTTTTTACGAAAATAAAAGATAAACATTCATAAGGAATAACAATATACCTTATTGCTTTATCCTATTTAATATTTATAACTCATTTTCTAAAACATAGTAATATTATAGAAACACGTTCATTGTATATATATTTGTATCCATTTGTTAAAACGATATGAATTTAATTTTCTTTTTACTATGTTAAATAGTATATAGTAAATTTTATTTTTCTAAACTAACTATTTAGCATGCATGCGAACAAACTGTCATTACTTTAATAGTAAATTAATTTATCTACTATTTTTAAAATTCTGCACTTTTTTACTTTGACAACGTACTTCATCGTATCAGTAGAAATACATCTTTCACATCCAGCAACTCAAGCAATTGGTTCGATTTTCGTATAGTAAATTTTTATGACATGTAAAAGCAATTTCTTCTTTTAATTATTATCTTTGCATATTATTATATACAGTTTAGCATTTATAAATATGTAATAAATGCTTCTTAAAAAGCAACAATAGTTTATTGGTTAGAAACATCTGATTTCTCACTCCGGTTGTTGCGCTTTTATATGTTTCTTATCAATATTATTTTACGCTACTACATATGTTTATTGCTAACTTATACGACCGATTGTATATTGCGCAAAAAATAAACCACCCGGAATAGCTTTTAATTTAATGATTAGAACGAATAATGATTGGAATCTAATTTTTAGAACTTAATATTAATGGTTCGATAGGGTGACAAATTATTAATTAGTGATAATTAATTAGTGCAGTTGATATTTTAAATTACGAAATTGGACACAAAAACGTACTTTCTTTGAATAAAAATAGCTTTGTATAGCATTGGATTAGGATTTATCCCCCCCCCCCAAATATGGGGATTATCCGCACTTTGGGTTTAGTCAGGAGAGTGATCCAAAAGGACCCCTTAATACTAATTTTACTTTTTCGCGTATTTCTAGAACTTTTTAAACACTAATACATAATTCGTTCATCCGAAAATTATTTCATGCCAAAATAACTTTAAGTAAACAATTAAATTTTTTTTATTATTTTTTTAATGATTGTCAAAAAAAAATTTGAATTGCAAGTTATACAATTCTTTACATCAGTTTAAATAACGTAATTTCACATGGCAAAATGCAAAATTTGAGCGAAATCGGTCGAGTAGTACTTGCGAAATCGAAACTTAAAAACACAATCATTAGATCAAATGTTATTCAAGTTGGTCTGCTTTTTTTGCAAACTGTACAAAAAGATAATAAAACAATGATTAAAATAAGAATTTTCTAAAATTAGGCTTCCTCGAATAAGCATAATTTTCTCAACGAATATATTTTATATAAACATGTTTATATTATGTATTTGTCATATAGAGTTAAAAAAAGAATTTTTAGAACTAAGAATCCAAGGTATAAACAAGAAAAAGAGTACGAAATAAAAAGATTACCACAACGAAAATATTTTATCAACAACAAAAGGATGTTTTAATGACCGACATAATCAATATATTAAAATTTAGTTTCCTTTAAAACAATCTTTAAATTTGTTAACGCTAGCAATTAAGATAAAACATGGTTCCATAAAATAGATGCATAGAACTTACAAAAATGAATAATATTTATGGTTGGAATATATGTATCTCAAAAAGTACTTCATTTTGTTCCAGTACAATGAACAGATACAATGAAGCATTTTTAAAGCAAAAAAAGTCTACTTTCTCAAATAAAAGTTTTTTCATACTGACTTCAAAGAAAGTGTTCAAAAACATTTTTTGGAAGCATTCCAACAGAAAGTTTTAAAAATGCATTGGAAAACAATACTTCATATACTATATAGAACTCACTTTTTATAAGTTATATGATATTCTTTGCTAAAGTTAAAATGCAAGATATAATACATTCTAAAATATAATTTATCATTTTTGAGCGAATTATCATATGTTGCATTAAATATGCTTTATTTTACCTTTTGATTTAGTTTGACTGTTTCCTAACCGATGCTATTTTCTTTTATAAAATAGTTTATAGAGAGTAGATTTTGATAAATTATTAAATAAATTTATGGAAATGATTTTAACGTGGATGATTTTAACGAAATGTGAAATTTAAATTATAGCAGTAGTAGCTAGAAAATGTTTGTTTTCTAAATCATACAAAAACAAGTTAAGTACAGTATTGACAAAAAGCATTTAAAATAAAAATAATTTAAATATTTTTTATATTGGCATCAGCTATATTTTCTTTAGAATAAATTGCATATAAGTATGAGATATCACTTTTTACAGCACATAGCTTTTTTGTACAGACACGAGTATGTAATTTGTAAGATATTATTATTTTGATCATAAGTCATTCGCATATATATCATCTTCTCAAGTTTAAATTACAGAGGTTTAAAGAAAACAAGTATAAAGTAGTTTGCAGTCAGCATTTTCTCAAACGCTTATTCTGCATAAAAACCGACCTTAACACTAGAATGTCTTATAGCAATATTAATTTTTATTCTCAAATATTTCATGTTTTTAGATTGTATTAAGTTAAGTTTTTGCACTTCATCGCTATCATTTTCAAATTCCGTTTTCAAAACTAATAAAAATTACTCTGTTCACAAAGCAAAGATGACATAAATACCATGAAGTTGAATACTTTCAAACATAAAAACTTATTCTCATTTATCTAGCTGTATATATTTAAATTAAGTTTATATAAAAAGAGAATTCACAAAAAATTAGTCATTTGGTTATAGTCCAATAAAAAACAATATTAAATGAATTTGTAAAAATGCATTTAAAAAGTAAAGTATTGAAACTGTATGCAATTTATAAAATATATATGAATTGTTTTAAAAACTTTAATATAGATTCAGAAACATGTATTTTTTTAAAATCCAATAGCTCTCAGTAAATAAGTGTTTTTCAAATGCCAAGTCGCAAGAAAAATTTTAATGAAAAACAATCTGTTAAATAAAATTAAATTTTCTCTTGATTCTAAGACATATCTTCAGAATTTAATCCGATTTCTTTACAAAAAGAAATTCCAGTCTATTTTTCTTTAATTAAAAAAAAAATTTACCTTTCAAAACCGATTTCCCACTTAACATAATCCGTTTTAACATTCCCCTTTTTGTACAAAGCTTCAAGCATATGAGATGCACATTACAGCTTGTATTTTCCATGTCAATAAGAATTCACCATTAAATAAAAGTACCCCCCTTACACGCTCTCAGAAACAACCGTTCTTTTTTCCACATCCTCACCAACTTCGTTGAGTATTTACTTTTTTTCTGATTATAAACAAAGTTTCTATTTTATGGTTTTCTTTTTCCATTCTTGCTTATAAAAACTTTGCAAGAAGGACCCCATCCCCTCACCCCACCCTAACTTCTTAAATTCATCCCGTTTTGCTTCATTTGACTTTTGCAACTCCCATTCCCGATGCAAAGCACAAAACTTCAATAAGAACGATGTGACATAAGAGTTTTAAGGGAGGAAATTTAAGGCAGAGTCGCTTTTTCGACATTTTCTTTAAGAATATTTGTGTTAAAACGCGCTGTGCCATTCGATGCAGAAGGATGTGCTCTGCTCCTTATTTCACATCTCTCTGAAGCTCTGCACAGCTGACTTAACAATTTCCTATCGTTATGTTACTTTATTCAGAATTCTTGGAGCCTACAGTTTGGACATCACTTACAACATTAGCGCAAACCATTCAAGGGGAGGGTTGAAAAAAAGGAAATCAGATAAAAAAAATTCTCTCTTCCTTAATGGTGACGAGATTTAAAAATATTGCAAGCACATTCAATTTATTCTTAGGTTTGGTTGTAGTTTTCTCATTTTTGTTGCTCTGCCGTAAAGACAGCTTTATGCAAATCAAAAGCTTTGATGTCATGTGATACAATAAGCTTATCTTATTTGCGTTACTAGCAGGTATTAGATTTAAAGAAATACATACGACAAGTTCATGAATATTGATTGAATGTTTTATATTATTAAATAAACAAACATTTATTTAATGTGCACAAATATTTCACATTTTTATTATTTTCTCTTAAGTTTTGCTTAACTAGTTTCAAAACTTCTCTCATTCGTGTTAGTTTACATTATTTATTAAATTTGCATGTTGTACATTTATACAAAACGTACAATTTATACAAATCTTTACCGTAGTTTAAGTAATTTACTGCAACCTTTATAATTTATTTAAAAAAAATTATTAAGTCAGACAAATAGTGTCAGCCATGAGAAAACTGTAGAGTGTACTAACTAATGTTTAATTTCGGGAAGCACACAAATTGACCACACCTACCAAAAACAAATCCTCTTAGCGTCTGGTTAACCGTGGGAGATTTTTTCCAATTGTCTTCTCCATGTGACACAAATGTGGATTAGTTTTATTCAATTAATTTCTAATGAATACGAATGTGTATCAATGTTTAACCCGGGAATCGATTCGTTTTATAACATAGGTCATATACATGATTACAAGACTGCAGAGTTGAAAATTGATAACGTAAACCTGGTTTTGGGTTAGCTGTTCAACGTCAATGATAGAATAAAATAGCAGGAAATAGTAACCTCAAAGAGCAAAATCATGAAGATCTCTTATTATCATTGTCCTTATTTCACTTTTTAAAGATAACACAAATAAATATATCAGCTGAAATCATTTTTCTTTAGCTTTTTATGCAAAGATTTTTTTTATTTTAATTTTGTGGAAAAATCCTCATGCACAGATTTTTTTTACAACTGTGCTTTATAGAAAAAAAACTTACGCAATTCTGACGTGGCACTCTACTTACAACGCCGAATGAGATGTCATGTAACACGCCATATAGCCACTAATCATAATAACGGATTATTTCTTGACATGATTCCTTTTACTTAAAAATAATTACTGAAAAAAGATGGTATCATTCAACTTACTTAAATGGATCTTCTGGAAGCTAAAAATTTTAGATTAATTAAAAATCAGTTAGAATTTTTATTGTTAGTAGTAGAAGTAGTAGTATAGTTTTTTCTATAAAAAATATTTATAATGTTATATTTTAAATGGAAATTGAAGCAGTAAATTAATTGTGCAAAATATCCGTCTTATAGCATTATTGAAAACGGTGTAAGTCTCATCCTTTACCATTTGATTATTAGCTTCAAAAGATAGATTGATAATACTTTTGACCACCAGGACTTATATTTATGAAAAACTAGAAAAGATAGCTCAAAAGCGTTAAAATTCGGACATTAAAAAAAGTCTACCCTATGTAAAACTTTAAAAATTCCCACCTTTTATTAAGTGGAAAAAAAGTTTCGTGATCTTGCGCATTATATATTGCTATCTAGACAAATAAAACTTTGTTTCCGACGCATTTTTTCTTTCGCTGAATTGAATGAGATCAAACACAAGTCAATGTGATTAATAGTTCAGAAGTGTCCTTTAAAAGTTATGTCTTTGACTTTTGCTTATTTGCACTTTCCACTGTCAAGAAAAGTTAAATATTCTTTATTTTTATTTCTTTTTTCACTGAACCAAATATAAGGAGAGCAGAGATGATAACATACATAATTTTAATATCATCATTGTGTTAAATACAAAAGGTACAATATTGGACTCGTAATTATTTACGCAGTTAAATTTTATGACAAAACAAAGTAAGAGCTATTCCCCGAATATATTCACTTACCCCAATAGTTGCTTTTTGCTTACATAAATGAAGGGCTGTTAGGCTTTCATTTATTTATTTTTCGAAGCTATAAGCCAGATTTTTCGAAAAGTAATAGTTTTGCATCAAACTGCTCCTTAGCATTGTGTTCAGATATGTACTTCACTAATTTCAAAAATTACGCCTAAATGGAAACACACAACACGGAAAACTCTTACTGCCTGGACTAAAATTGGTCATGTTTCACTCGTATTTTTGCCCTAAATATTTTTAAAATGTAACTTATCATTATTTTCTGTACTAAACCCTTCAATACTTAAAATGTATTAGCCCTGTCATAATCACTAATCTGTATATCATAAATATAAACCTCATTTTTTTCCAAATTTGCTCAAAAAATTCTAAATTTTCACTACGCTTTTGGAGGTAGAATAAAAATGCATTAACTGCTTGCGCAAAACATTTTATTTTTACTTCTTATTGCATTTAACAATAGCACTAACTAAACTTAACTTATAAACAGAATAATCTATCTTTAAGATGGAACTAATTAAATGCTAGTCTTATTTTAACCTCACTTTAACTGAGCTACAACTTCAAATTAAAATTAAGTAACATGTTTCCAGGGAAGAGTTCTAACTTTATTTTGTAAAAAGTCTAATCAATTTCCTGACACAAGCTAAGCCATTCAATTTAAAACGCTCATTTGCATACACTGAGAAAAATGCATGAAAATGTTAATGTAATGAACTAATTTTGAAATGAGTAATGATTTTTCTAGGTTATTTATTATAGCAGACAAATGAATAAGTTATTATAGCGTGGAAATGAAAAATGATATACTTTCTTTCAAAAAGAAGGCAATTTAAAATGAGTAGGTATTGAAGTATTCCTCGCATTCTACAACAGTTCTTAGCTATACTAGTCTTAATACTGAAAGTGAAAATTTTTAGGTGTTAACATATATACATATTAATATATTATAAGCAAGCATTAAATAGGTAGCTATACTCCATTGAAAGTTTATTAAGAAATGTATCACAGTAATATTCCAGATATATTCAATTTTACTTGGGGTTTTAAAAAAGACGTAATACTACATAAAAGAAGTAATTTTAAGCTACTAATAATATTCACATATATTTAGTTTAATCGGTAGTTTTCAGACTTACTAGTTCTAATACTAAGAATTTTTAAAGTTTTAAAAATGTAAGTACAAGTAAATTTTTAATACGCTAGCGTAAAGTAGACTTAAGTAGATATTTATTTTTAATCTACCATGGTATTTACGTTTTCAATTGTAATTTCAAAATTTTGCATTTTTAGTTATTACTTTAAAACCAAATTTAAAAAATAATAAAATTTCGGCGCGAGTTACTAATGGGAAAAGCTAACACCATTCAGCTTAGTTCTGTTTGGTCGATTTTCAAGATGAAAGGCAACCCTCCCGAAGCCGTTATGTAACTTTAATTTACATAAAATCATATCAGTCGTTTTATAATGCTTAAGATGCACATATTTAATCTTCCTCGTTGTGAAATGAAAAAAGCGATGCCTATGTAAAAAAATTAAAAAAATTCTGGTTAAAATTACGATAAAAAATCCCAGCACTTAGGGGGATGGTACTTTTACTGTAACATGTTACGGACTTCACTTTTGCGTAACTTTTACCGTACCGTGTTACAGAACAAAAATTTTATATACCGTAAATTTTACAGTAATAATTACCATGAAATCGCTGAAACGCACTAATGAAATGAATATTACTGTAAAAATTACTGTAAAATGAATGTTACGGATGATCCATCCTAAATGCCGGTACTTTTTTACCGTAATTTTGTAGAGCGCAAATTTAAAAGCACACCCTCAACAGCAAAGACGATCATGCACGGACAAAAAAATTTTGGCAAAATTACCTTGCTTTATGGTAATGACATTTCTGATAAAAATAACTGTAGTTCCGGTAACCAAGTTATAAAATCCATTCATTTGGTATTTTTTTGTTTTGTTTTTATGGTAACGGTTTACAGGAAATTCTAGTTTTTAAAATTAAAGTTTTTAATTTAACAAAAAATACAAAACTGACAAATAAATTTAACCGAATAAACGGTTTTTATGCTATGCTCTAAGGCATCGTGATAAATTTACCAATTTTTACCACACTTAACACAAATTATATAACCATAATTTAATGTTAATTTTACCAAAATCTTGACTTAAACGCTTCAGGAAAAATTACCGAACTTTTTGGTGTTACCATTGAGCCAGAAACACAGTAAATTTTACCATGTACTGGTAGTTTTGATCATACTTTTTTTTCTAAGTGTGGAGTTTAAAGTTCCAAAATTTTGAGACCAATGACGTGATGTTGCCAAAGTGGCTTGCATTACGCAACAGTTGTCTCTTACTTCCTAGACAAGCATATCGTAATACCCATTGATCTTAAGCTGTGTAGGCTTCAAGCTACCATGGATAATAGAACTCAAGATCTTTATAATGACAGCTCAGGGGTTTTATTAAAATACCATCGAGGTCATATTATACATATGTGCTGCTAAAATATATATTTAATAAAAAATACCAATTTTTGGTACTATATCCTCCATATTTCCTAATATATATAAATATAATATAATGACCCTAATGACTTGTTACTATAATCAGTTTTTTTTATAATTCCTTATGCATGATTATTTAAATCTGGTGATTACAAATTATTTTAGATTTGAATGATTATTAAATATATTATCCTCGGAATTTATAATATAAACCGTGCAGCACATATTAGAATCATACGCAGAATACGACCATAAAGAATTAAAATATTGTCTGCACTATTTAATTGTTATATTTAGAACTTAAATCTTGAAACTATGAAGACAGTATCTTAGTACCTAAGAATCCGAAGATTAGATTAAAAGTTTATCTGAATGTATTACTCTTTCTTTTTCTGATTTTATGCCCTACATTAAATAGATGAGCATTTATATGTTGAATGAAGTAATACAATTATCGGGTAACCTTTACTTAGACCTTCTAAATTAATTTGACGATTTTTAAAAATTTATACCTGGAAAAAGATCAAATCAGAAAATAAATGTATTAATAAAAAAAATTCGTGCAACAAATTTATAAGAGCGAGAATATATATTTTCTTTCCTGAGTTCTTGTTTACAATTCAAATATTTTTCAATTGAAGACACTGCAAATAATTTGCTTATAAATCAAAGAAACACAACTAAAAAAGGATCTCAACTTATAAAAAAGCTTTCTTTAGTGTAGGAGAGTATCATTCCAATATTTTCGAAATATCCACTATCAGCCTCATTCACATGCGATAATTAGAGATTGAAATTCAGGTCACCAAAATGCAGCGAAAAAAAACTACGAAAGAGACTTCCATCTGTCACCATCTATCAGAAATTGTTTGAACTAAAACTTGGAACCCTAGGAAGAAAAAATTATGCCTCGTCATATGGCGGAAGAATTTTTTTTAACCTTAACTATTTTCCATTTATAACTTTTTAATGTATGTCTGTCTAATATAGGACACCCTGTACGTTTTATAGATTTCTATATTTACATAATTGTGCTCGATTCTGTTTATAGTTTTTTTTATTTTTAAGAAAAACACTTTCGTAAATAGCATTCTCGTCAACATTTTCTAAAAGCATTTTAAGTCTTAATAAAGAGGTTACATTAAAATATATAAATGGCTACCTCAAAAGGAGAACTAAACAATGCATCAGTCAACATTTTGAGCTAAACAGAACGGGGAGCCTAATTGGAACCTTAAGGAACGTGAGAAATTTGTCGAAATTCAATTATATCAGTAAAGCTTCGACTACAGCTGCAACTTCTCTTGTTTAAGTCTAAGTGAATAGACATTTCTGAGACAGAAATTGTCAAGTAGGATAAATGAATTAAAAGCCCTGTAAAATTTATGATTTGCATTATGCGATACTATTTTGGTTTGTTCTAGAATAAGGGTTTTCAATAAAAATACTATTTTTGAAATATTTGAAATATTTTAATCGTCAAAAAATTTAAGTTACGAGGCAAGATTTTTCAAAAGTTTTTAAGCTAATAAAGAAATATCATATATTTTGTTTTTTTCAAAAAATGAAATATCTGAGATGGAAAGATATAGTTCTACGGCTGATCAAAGGTTTTATGAATCTTATTTAAGTAAAAATGCAATAAATTATGGACGGAGTGCCTTAAAGTCATTTCTTTGAATAAGCTAACAAACTTATCTTCTTTTCTTTTCAACTTTTCTATTTTAATTTTAATCCAGTTTTCCTTTTCTTTTTTTGGTTGTATGGCTTAGACATTTCAGGTAAGAAAAAGAAAGAAATAACTCTAGTTATTAAATCAAAATATAAGGTACTTAAAACCAGTCAATTTTTCTGTACAGAAATGCTAACGGTTTACCAGAAATTCTGGTTTTCAAAATTATAGTCCTTATTATCCCACCTTTAGTAAAAGTACCAAACTAAAAAGTAAATTTAACCGAATAAATAGTTATTATGCCATGCTTTAATAAATATGATAAAATTAGTAAATTTTACCACATTTGCCAAATATTAACACAGATTATAGAACAATATTTTACTGTCAATTTTACCAAAATCTTCAAAGAATATCGATAAAAAGTAGCAAGCTTTTTGGTGTTACCATAGAGTCAGAAACAGGATGAATTTTACCATATTCAGTAGTTTCGACCATACTTTTTATTCTCAGTGTAATAGAAAATTTTCTATAGGAAGGAGTATCTCAATCTCTTTTCTCAGATCTCAGCTATATCTTACCAGTTGATCTCAGTCAATGTGGTCAAAGAATTTTATCTTAGACCAGATATACTTTCTTGAATAGCTTAAATAATTATTTTTTTCGTTGTAATAAGTGAATTATATTCCACTGATGAGAATAAATAAATTGAAATGAGTTCATTTGAATGCTTTCATTTAAAAAAATTACCCGATTCTACGTATGAAAGAGTGATTGTGAACTGTTAAATAATAATCTCAATACTACAATTTTTGAAAACTACTCCGAATCCATGGAATTTTTGTTTGTATTAGAAATTTTGCTTTTTTAATTATTCATTCATGGTATATTTTAAAAGAAAAGCATAATAAGATCAATTCAATTTTTGTTTTGTTTTGTTACATTAAGTGTACATAGTAAAATTATTATTCGCTTGTGTTTCATTTTATATAAATAAACACCGTATAATAAAGTTATAAAATTGCATGATAAATTTTAATTTCTTATTTTAAAAAAAATGCATGAAAACAGAAAAATTTTATTTTATTTAATTATTAAATATTTTGTCCGAAATAAATCATTGACAGCTTTAAAGGAATTTTTTTCTACACTCAATTTCCTTTATTTAGAAAAATAATACAATGAAAAAAATACTAGAAAAAACTTCTATTTAATAAAACGATTTTATTTTTCCAACTGTGAAAAAAAGGGAATTAGAAAGCAATCTTCACGTGATGTACATGCTTAGCATCCAGTTATTCAAAACACAATTTTTTGTAATTAATATCCTTCAAATATCAATATTTGTTTTAAAATTGTACCCCAGTGTACATATATAGTAATTTAACTGCCAATTTAAAATGTTGAAATTCGGCGAAGTTTTATAATCTTGTAAAAGCTATAACTCATATTATATGATATAACAAATTATATGATATAACTTAAAATATTAGTTTTTAACACGGAGAAAAAATTCTGGTAAAATTACTATTCTCTATGGGGATGACATTTCTAGTTAATAAAACCAATACATACGGTATTTAACCATTCATTTAGAAAATTTTATATTCATACGGTAACGGTTTACCTGAAATTCTGGTTTCCAAAAGTATAGTTCTTATCACAACACATTTAGTAAAAAATATTGAAAAGTAAATTAAACCAAATAAATAGTTTTTATGTCCTATTGTAAGATACCTTGATAAAATTATCCAAATTTTACTACATTTACCAAATTTTCAATCACATACAATATTATAAAACCATATTTTATTATTGATTTCAGCAAAATCATTACCAAAGCGTTCCGAAATAAATGACCGAGCCTTTTGGTGCTCGCATAGAGTCAGAGAAA
The DNA here is from genome assembly GCF_982258835.1 of Parasteatoda tepidariorum. Lineage (NCBI taxonomy): Eukaryota > Metazoa > Arthropoda > Arachnida > Araneae > Theridiidae > Parasteatoda > Parasteatoda tepidariorum. Next base: position 56,022,721 of record NC_141765.1, read on the forward strand.
TGGTTAATTTGACCATTTTCTGGTAATTATAGCCATACTTTTTCTCAGTGTATAGTTGAATAAATTGAAAATTTTGTTATAGTTTAAAATTTTGGAACTTCTCAAGACGCCGTAGTGATTAAAGGAGAATATTTTGAAGTGGCAAATGATTTCATTTATTCTTTTCATTTAATCAAATGGTACCTCATAAGTTAAAATATTTTGCAGAAATGAAAAAAAGCTAGAAAAATAAACTATTAAACTATACTATTCTAAAGTGTTTAAGTTTATTAGTCTCTAGGATATAATATTAAAAGATTTCAATCTTAGCAACAGTAAAAATGGTGTTATCCTATAAGTTTGATTGCTTTTTCAATAGTTCTTTCTGTTAATGGGTTATGATTGACGAAACATAAAAAGAATACGTATTATTATCTAGCTATTATCCGTCTAACAAACCAGAATTAAATAGTAAATTGTGTTATAGTCTTTCTAGATTGTACCTTTGCCTAGTTTTAGTATTACTGAATGATAACTATGCGATGGTAAGATTTTCTGTCTGGATGATAGCATTTATTCAAGCTGAGAATTATGTTTCACACTTTGTTTAACAAATATTTGAGAAATATCAACAAATGTCGTGTTTTACATTTATGATAGTATTAAAATTAGAGAAATATAAGAGCAGAAAGTAGAAAATTTCAAAATTAATATGTTTATTCCATTAATTCCTTAATCTATATGCATATTTTAAATATTCTCTAATGATATTTCACAATTGAGAATCAGTACGATTAGTGTTAAGTTATCCCTGCATTTTATACGTAGATACTTTTTTTACAAGTTCTGGACAAAAGGAATTTAAAAAGTGCTTACACGTAAAGAGTTGCAAAATAGTATTAAAAGCAACAGAGAAAAATAAAAGAATAGCACATATGAATATAGCACATAGAATAAAAGAAAACATGTTTGATTGCCGAGGAAAAAAAGAGGAGGATGAAGTTGATTATTAGAAACTGCCGACAATTAGATTTAGTTTGATGCTTCAACTTGGCATTACACAATGAGGATTAATCAAACCATCGTGACTTAGGGAATAGAGGGCTCGCCGCCTAATGAGGTGACCCGAGTTTGAATCCCAGCGATGGCTGGTCGACACGAATTCCTCAACCGGCTTGCACCAACCACAGTATTGACGAAAATACCCTCAGTTGTAGATCGATCATGGTTTAGAGCTTCCTTGCCGCCAAACTAACCGCTGAAGGTTTTCATGATTCTTCTCACTATGTAACCCAAATACAAGTTAATTTCATCAAAAAGTTCACCTCGAGGCCAATTTTCTCCCAGTACTTCATCCAGGAATTCTCTTGCCTTTTAGATCAGGTTCAAAAAGTAAAAGGCTGCGGAATTGAACATTGTTAGTTGTAAATTCAAAATTGAGCAGGCTGTACAACGACGGTAATAAAGTAAAATAAGATTGAAAAAAAGATGATTAGTCAGATTCTAAACAGCTTTTTTTTTCCTCACTGACCCAGTCATTGGCAATCCTAAATTCATATTATATATATATATATACACCCTTGTGCAAATTAATTGAAACAAACTCAATAAATTCAGAAAACTAAGAGAAAATGCTATTTCATTTAAATTTATACAAACTCAAAAATTTTTAGTACATAATATGATCTCCACGACACTTTATTAACATTTGGACATGATTCGGCATGAATTCCACTATTTTTTAACAGTCATTTATAATATTTGTGTCCTTGTACCACACATGAATTAACGCCGTGATTAGCTTCTCCATAGTTGTACAGTCCATATTTAATAGGTGATTCTTGCATATGGCCCAGAGATTCTCAATTGGGTTGATATCCGGAGAGTTCCCTGGCCATTCCAATGTCTCAATTTGATTCTCAGACATGAATTTCTTGAAAATTTTGGACGTATGGCAAGGAGCTAAATCCTGTTGAAAAATCCCTGTTCCATCAGGGTATCGTTTCTTCAACTCTGGAACAGCTTTTTTACCCGGAATAGTAATGTACTGCTCAGAACGCATCATACCGTCAATAGGCTGCAAAGGTCCAACCCCACTGTAACCGAAACAACCCCAAAACATCTTCTTTAAAAAACACGAAAAAACAAGTTTTTGTTTCAATTAATTTGCACAAGGGTGTATATATATATACATACATATATATATATATATATATATATATATATATATATATATATATATATATATATATATATATATATATATATATATATATATATATATATATATATATATATATATATATATATATATATAAAGTTTAAATATTGAGAATGGAAAATAATAAAAATTAATTGAGAAGAAGAAAAATTATAAAAATAAAATTATTTCTAAAAAACCTTTACAAAATTTTTTTATGCATCTTAAAAAAAAAACCTTAAAATTCCAGAAAACAAAATAAGGAAAAAAGATATAACCTCCTCATTAGCTCACACGGTTATATTCACAAAAAAGAGTACTTTCTAATATTGTATTAATATACCCGAAGCAAAATATATCAATACAATAGTGTGAGGAGCGCTCTTTATGAAAGGGAAATAGAACACCTTAGTTAGAAACTATATATGAAATAAGACAAATCAAGTAAAAAACAGAGCATAATAAGTAAAGGAAATATATAACTAAACCCGAAAGGAAATCTATAAGGCGAGGGGCAAATTCAAATGAAGTTACGCATTCCGGAATCATTCAAGAATTATTTAAAATATTTTTGTCATACGATATAAAAACAGAAGCGCAAATAAAGTGATCTCTTATGGCACGTTCTTACTGCAGTACTGAAGAGCGTTTAATATGTTAAATACCTAGGATAAGCCCGAAAATGGATGTGCACAAGATAATAATATTATACCGGTAATAATATATAATATATACTATTTTGAAATTATTGGCATAAAACAATAATCAATTAGGAGAACGAACAATAAAAACTAGAATAATCTAAATTTTGATAATTCACAGAAATATTCTTTTATCCCAATATATCAAAATGTTACGTTAAATATAGACATATAAAGAGTAAAAAGTGATCATCTGACAAATTTTAAAACACATTATCCTCTAAAAAATTAGCTGACTAGTATTTAAATACGTCGAAAATATACAAAACTTTATTTCTTCATGGAGAAAGAAAATTAAACACGCGATACCTGACATAAATCATGCAATATTTATAAAATATTGCATTTGATATATTATTATAAATTTCAATTAATATTACATTTATTTCGCTTATTAAATTGCAAATCTATGATTTAATAAAGAATAAGATCTAAAGATTTTAACATATCATAAATGATTTGTGTTTTATAATTAGTGAGTTAAAAGCTTATTATTCTAATATACTTGTTTTTATACTTTATAATGTTTTGAAAACGTTCATAAATTGTACATACAGGTTAATTTTTACTCTTTATGCTTACAATAGCAATAATGTTAAACAGTTCTCTTTTTTGTCAGTTTGTTTACATAATCCAAATAAAAGCAAATATATTTATTAAAGAATTTAATTTAGAAAATCTTGCATTTAAACAAAAGTTTAGAAAAACCGAAATTCAGATAAATTCAATGAAAGCAAATATATCATGTTTTTCTATGAAAACTAAATCTCTATTTGGTATTAAAAATATTTTTAAATCACGTGAATCAACTGTAAATAGTTTCATGGTATAGAAACCAGATACGACATAAGGCGATGTCGAATTGAAAATTTAAAAGAGTTTCATTCAGAAAAATTAATTGAAACACATTTTTCATAATTACTACATGTATTTTTTTTATAAAATGTATTCAGATATTAAAATATTTTATAGATATAGGAAAAAAGGTGACGATAAATCTAAAGTTTCTAAAGGTAAATGAGTTTATTTAAATGTAAATGAATCTTGAAAACTGAAATAAAATATAATCATTCCAACAATGATTTCAATTTTGCCTGATAGATGTATTAAATATATGTTTAAAATATGAATTTCAAAAATCAGGAAACTAAATAAATTAACAGTTGATAAACTTTAAAACATTTTAAATAAGATTTTCTGAAAGAAAGTTAAAAATTTAATATGTGACTAAAGCAAAAATTTTCTTTCTTGCAAACTTGATACCGCTTTATTGATGATACATAGAGTGTTAAAATGAATATAAATGGTCAAATATCTCGAGAATTGCATTTAGTGATATCAAATTCGATTCCAACCTCCCTACCCGGAAGTGAGGTGGCATCAATTTCAAAATCTTCAAAAGGAACACTTATTTCTTATTAATTTTCTATTTTGCAAAATTGAAGCCGCTTGCTTGACATACATGGTGTCAAAAATAATTGTAAATAGTCAAAAATCTTCAGAAATGCACATCGTAACAGAAATTAAGAACAAATGTGTGAAAGATTTTAACAGATGCATTTACGACGTAAGATTCAACTTCAACCTCACCTTTTATGCGTGGAGGGGAAGCAACTTCAAAATCTTACATGGGAGCCCTTATTTCTTATATCGGAAGAAATCATCGAAATAATTTCTTTAAAAAGGAATATATTTACATAGTTAATCTAAATTAGCAACAAAGTTAAGTTACCTTCAAAAGTTTGACTCTTGCTTAGAACACAAAAAAAATTTATATAAATTCAAAAATCGCAAAATAGTACTACTAGTTATAAATTATAAACATTATTTGAATATATTGAAGCAAATACGTGGTAGAATTATTTAACGAAGTTACCATACTTTCATCGTATTATATATAAAGAATGTAGTTCAAGGCAAATAGAGTAAAATTTTATGTTACTGAATACTTCGGAGGCTTCAAAAAAAACTTTATACTAACTTGAATAGTTAAAACAGAAATACAGAAGAAAGACAATATTTCAAAATTTTTTATTCTTTTATATTAATCTCTAATTTTGAAGTACTGAATGAATTGTGGAAGAAAATTCCTGTTTTAAAGAGTAATTTGTTACATATTTACTAAAAAAGGAATAAATAATTTTAATGCAAATGTTGCTCATAATACTAATTTATATGCTCCGAAAATTTCTTCATCATCACCTTATGGTCGTTCGGCACGCCAAGCAAAAATTAATTCGATAAAATAAAAAAATAAAAACAGGAGCTTAATTCTGAAAAGATAAACTGAGGTTTAGATTCTGTTTTTTTTTCTTCCTATTTTGATGAAAATAACATTATTAGGATATGCAAATTACCTTAATTTTTTGCTCTTGACTAGCATAAGAACAGTTGTTATTTAATTAATCATTATTTACAAAATGTCTGAAGTTTTATTTTAAAAAAATAATATCCTCGATGGAACTTAAAATCTGACCATCTCTTACGCATATTTACGAATATTTAAATTAAATGTAAATATTATGAAATTAAAGTAAGAAAAATGATTTTAACTTTTAATGCGAATACTCAAAGAAATCAGTAATTCGGATGTCATAAAGTAGGCATTTATCTTATCTTATATATATATATATATATATATATATATATATATATATATATATATATATATATATATATATATATATATATATATATATATATATATATATATATATATATATATATATATATATATATATATATATATATATATATATATATATATATATATATATATAAGTTAAATGCTACAGTAAGTTTCAACTAAGATTTCAAATTATGTTAAATATTTAAAAAATCTGATTTACGCCAAGTTCTAAAATCTAAAAGGAAATGGGTAAAATACATTTTAGGAGCTGATAAAAAAAATAGATTCTTGCCAAAATATTTTGCAAATCAAGAGATTTTATCAAGAGTTTCATCTGGTCTTTTGTCAAATATGCTACTTTTTAAATTACAGACAGTTTCATTTTTACTTTGATGTAAAAAAATTGAAGTGTGAAAAAAATGCATAATGGCGTGAGGTAGCAAATTAATATTTCTAAAGATAAGAATGACTTAAAAATTTGAAACTAAAATGCATTTATTTTGAGTTAAAGTCTACAAAGCAAATTTCATTTACAACAAACTTTTAATATATACCTAATTTTCTTAAGTATATCTATTCATTTACTTTGTCTTTTTTTAAAAAATAAATAAAAGATTTAAACTACAAATGCACATTATGAACACATTTTATATAAGTACTTCCTAAAAATATATCTTATATATTTTAATTAATCCTCAGTAATTTCTTGCTATAGAAAAGCTAACAAATCTCCATCAACACTAAAATACTTATAGATTTGAAAAAAAACGAATTACTGAGTATTTAAACCATTTTTACGATGCAAAAACATTTATTTGATTAAGATCATGTAAAAATTATTTATCTAACTTTAACAAGAAACTTGTGATTATTTTTTTTTTAAAAATTAGTAATTTTAAAATCTAAGTTATAACTTTCCGACATATAAAAAAATACAATAACTGATGTAACCGTAAAAACAGTCATAACTAAATGAACTAAAATAACTAAAGTAATTTAACGGGTTTCTTCAGACTCCAACTATTTAAACGGGAAGATTGAAACGATAACAGGGCAAAAGAGAGTAATTCTTAAACTCTGATATGGTGGTGATCATTATTAACACTTTTACTTTAAGCACGTAAATGTGTTTGAAATATAAAATGAGTTCTTTCCATTTCATCATACCTCATTTCACGTTTGACTGCTTCAAAAGCGTTACACTGGAGATTGTTAAGTTGAGGAACCTCCTCTTCTGCTTAGGCATTAGCTGCACGATTCTCTTTTTTTTTCCTCATCCCAAAACTATTGATCCTGAAGTTCTTTTCCGGAAAAGACATTTTACCCATCAAACTTTTCTGCAAAATATCATTTTAATTTGAAAACAGCTATTGGAAGTTTCGTCAATGAAGTATGTACTTAAAAAAGAACAAAATTGTTTGTTGTGGATTTTTGGACAATGTTTACCAATTTCTGTGATCTGATGCATGGTTTTTAAGCATATATTGTTTAGTTGATCTGCATTTTCATGTTATCTTGGAATTAGTTTTTTGTAAAAAGTAAATACTTATTTACTATTTTTGTATGATATTACTTCAGCAAAGAAACGCCGCTTTAAGGCTTTGAAAAACAGGAAACATTTGTTGTTAAATACTTATTTATCACGAAAAACTATTAAGAACGATTCCTAACGAAGATTCATTCCCCCAGATTTCTCTGTTTTAGCACACACAAAAAAGAAAGGAAAAAAAAAGAAGAAAAAAAAACTCGAGACTTCGAAACTTCGAAAAGATGGCTTTCTAAACGCTTCCTTACAATTTTTTCTTATACTTTTTGAAGTATAAAACTTTCCTTCACTGATTACTACATGGTAGCTAATCGTGCATATTTTGAAAATATCGTATATTTTCATTTATTGAAGGAATTTGAAAATCCGTCTTGTAATTTCTACTGTTTTCCTTTGATTAAATGGCAGCACCACCTGCTGAAAAATGTTTGAATGAAAACAGGAACTTAGGAGCACAAATTTATACCATATAACATGAATCTCATGCAAGAATTTTTAAACCTTAGCCGTTTTCCTGTTAAAATATTTCTAAAACCGTTAGTCTTATTTAGGAGAGCAATTTGTTTTTATTTACTTATTTACGATTTTAATGGTTGGCGAAATAAAAAATCATAAAATTTCTTGGCAAAATTCCAGTCACAGGGCATAGTTATTTATCGTAGAGTTGCTGTTTTCAGTACGTGATTTTTCAATCACAATAAAATATTTTTGATTATTCATCAATAATTCGAACTATCTACCATCAGCTAGAATTAAATTTCCTAGATTGTAAACGAAATTTTACACGTAGAAACACAAATGCAAGATTTTTGAAGGAAACTTAAAGCGCCATCTATCAACAAAAAAATTTAATGAACACCTCGGACTCTAAGAGAAAAATTTATTACTTGCCACATCATTTTACTGCAAGACTCTTTTTCACTTCCTTTGCCTGTTACAAATTTTTATTCTAATTTTGGACACATTGAAGAAATAAAATGAGTTTCATTGACAAGCTCTACTTTTAAGGGTAAGTTGCTTTTTGCTTAACAACAATTTTTTTTTTTTATCAAAAAGTTTTTTTTTATATTTTAAATGTTTTTTAAACATTAAATTTCTTACATAAAAACAGAACATGTTGTATTACTTTAAAAAAACACATCATTGGTTAAACGGTTATCAAAATCGCTAATGCCAAGTCATTATTAAAGCCATCTAATACTTCGAATTTAAAATTTTATTAATTGAAAAATTATTTCAGCAATGAAAACTTTTAATAATAGAAAAATTTGTGGAATTGAAACGTATTGATAAAAATGTTCGAAAGAACTTACTGCACTCTCTATCAAAAAAAAATTTTTTTTAACTAATTCTGAGAGAAATGAATTTGCACGATTTTTTTTTTTTGATTAACTTCTTCAGAAAATTTCAAAATACCTTCCATCTAATTTTTAACACCATAAAGAAATAAAATTTACTTCATTGAAAAGCGCTAATTTTGCGTGTAAGTTGAAGCCTTAATACGCTCCCGTCTTTAAGTTAACAATTATTTGCAAATTAACAACTATAATTTTTTTTTATATCAAAAAGTTACTTTGATCTTTTAAATTTCTTTTTTTAAAACTTATCACTTAACTTATTAATTGAACTTATTAATTGAATGTATTAATTAAACTAATTCTTTACTAATAAAGAAAAAATATCAAAGTCTTTAAATGCAAATTAAATATCAAAGCCGTCTCATAGCACTAATTTCAAATTTTATAAAATGAAGAATAATTTCATACATAGAAAATTTAATTAATGGAGACATTTTTGTTCCCGTTATAACTTTTCAAAATCCTTCAATCTAATGTTTGAACACACATAAGAAATAAAACTGAACTCCATTGTTAATCGCTAACTTCACGTGTTAGTTGAAGCCCTTAATAAGCTCCCGTCTTTAGCTTAACTGTAAAATCCATCCGATACAACAAATTTGAAATTTTATTGATAGAAGAAATCTTTAGAAAAAAAAATGACAAATTTATTCAAACTCCGTTTGCAGCTTTTACTTTTCAATGACAAAATATATAAACCTATTTCAAAAGCATTTTGCAACAATGGAGTATTGTCGATCCATCATTTCTTACCTTGACCAAATACCAACGATTGCAAAGGGGGGAAAAGCAAACTTTCATTCAAAGATCTCGAATATATTTGATCTAAATATGTATAGCTAAGTAAATCACTAAAAAAGGAACACGCCCAACAAGAATTGTTCATTTCTCTCTAATGTTTTTTGAATGACGTGACTGGATTTCCAAATTAGTGAATTGGAAAATTTCATTATTAGTTGTAGTTTTCATAGAAATATAACATAACAATATGTTTGCCTTCCATGCATGCATAAATCTACAAGCATCATATTCGCCAAGTAATAGGAACCTCATACAATTTCAAACAAAAGTTTATTTGAGTAATATTAAAATATTTTTATATTCTTTATTCAAGTAGTAGACTTAAGCTAAAATTTTCTCTAAATTAATTGGAAAAGTTTATGCTATTAGGACCAATATCCTCTGAGACACACGCAGAATATTATAAAAGAGGGGTGTGCCAAGTAGTATATTTTGATTGTAGCGATTCCTATATCGATAGGTTAGATTAATTTGCAGTTAAATATTGCAAATTTCATAACTAAATGGTTTCTGAAGGCAGGTGATAATTAAATTATGCATAAAATTGTACAAGATAATAAATCATGTACAATTAATAGATCATGCGTAATGCCCAAAAAAAACGGACGACCCTGAATAACCTTTGATCAAATAATCGGATCTTCACGTTCTAGGACTCAATGTTTTCAGAGGAAAATCCCAAATTTTCTTTTTAAGTAGTGTAAGTGATACTTTAAGTTACGAAATAGGACAAGAACGTACTTTCTCTGAATAATACCAGTTTTCGATGCAATCTGGGAAATATGGTCTCAGTAGTTTGTTCAAGAGAGTAGCCCAAAGTTAGGATCATACCGTTAATTTTTATTTTTGTGTATTTCTTCATATATCAAGAACTTCTTAAAAGAATTGAAATTTTTGCACACAATTATAAAATTCGTTTATTCAAAGATAATTCCAAAGATAATATTTTTTTAGCAAATATTGTATTTAATTATATTTAATTTTTTTAATAATAATCGAAACACTTTTGAATTGATAGGCATATAATACTTTAACATTTGTTTAAAGAATGTAATTTTGCAAAGCAAAGTACAAAATTTGAGCGAATTAATTCGAATAGTTCCTGTGAAATTGAATTTTAAAAAAGTCACATTTTTACCGTCTGTCAGAAATCCGAATCCCTCCAAAAAAGGGTTGCTGTTCTTTAGAAAATACGTTTTTTGTCTGATTTTGTAACTTAAAATATAATCTGATCTAATAAACTAATTAATGAATATGTTTGACGCTCCCCCCTCGAACCATTAAACTTGAGTGCTAGAACTTGAAAATTCGATCATTATATCAAAAGTTAATCTGGGTGATATTTTTTTTAATTTAAAAATTTCAAGTCAAAAACATTTGTCACATAGCTCACATGTGTAGCTAAAAATTTTTAAGTCGAAATAAAAAATTTTAAATTATTTAGTTCTCCTAAAATAAGCCCAAAATAATTTTTCTTTTTTCGGTGGTGAAAAAAGATTATGTAAATTAATCATCCAGGTCCATCACTGGAAACCAAAGTATTTCTTCAGTGTGTATGATATTGTTTTAAATTTATATGAATGAAATAAAAGAATTTCTGACTCATTCTATTTTTAGGTACCATGAACTCAAAGTGAATGTAAAATTTTAAAAATCAATATCATTATAACATATCCTTCGCATCTTTATCATTATAACACATTAATCAATATGCACATCAAGAAAATGTTTTAAAAGAGTAAGTTAAAACTCTTTTATATTCATAATACATATGAATGATTATAGCATGTTTATATCAATATGACATCTATCGACCAGCATATAGAACAGGGTTGGCACGGTATTTACCATGTAAGGTTTTTACCAGTATTTAACATGGTTTTTAAAGTCTTTTCAAAAACTTGTTTTTCCTATGGTTTTTACCGTCTATGAATTTTTTCCAAATTAGTATTAATTGTTTTGAAAAAAAAAAAAACATTTTTCCCATCCTCAGAAAAATTTCTCATTGTTTCTGTTATTTCTGTGAACATATTAAAAGCGCCCATTAAGGCAGTAGTGAAACAAAAATTTGGAACATTGTTAAAATAGTCTTGTACTAAACATTGATGTACAATCTATGATATAAACAAACAAACTGATGTTCTAAAAAAATTTTTCAGAGTTGAAATTTTTTTAATTATCCTTTTTAAGCTTTTTTCCTTGATTTTTTTCTGCTTTAGAGCACTATTTGCATCCTTCATAAAATTCAATATAATAAATACAGATTAATGTGAGATCCCGTTCAAATTGCTAATATTAAATATACAAAAAATGTATGTATATAACAAGTTCTTCTTGCTTGAGTTTATCTGGTGTGAGGCACCTCTGATTTAGTATCATTTTGCGTCATATGCACCAAACCCAATTCGCACTAATTCCATTCTAAAGACGTATTTTTTAAGACATTTAAAGACACATTCCTATTTCTTTTTTTCTTTCATAGTTTTTTTTCATATTTCTGGTATCAATACAGAAAAGGGAGAAACAAACATCATTTCACTTTGGTTTCTTCTTACATTCTTAACCAGAAATATTGTTGCAAACATGCACAGGAGGCAGCTAAGTTGTAACCTCTAAGAAAAATATCTCTGCTGTTCTTGGAAATTCTGCTACATATTTCGAATGAATTCACCGTTACTTTTGTTGATCACAATATATCACGTTGCCTATTTTCCATCTTAGAGCTAACAATTGAGATTAACATCCAGTGTTATCAGTGAAGTCAAAAGTCATTGCACTTAAGTTTTTCCTTCCATCTTACAAAAACTTCTTATGTTGTGGGAATTTGTTGTTAGTTATTAACTTACTTTAGTCTTAATGCTAGTTTAAGTGTAGTGTGGAAGAGAATACAGTATTAACGGTGAACAATAATAATGGTCATTAAGTATGTGTATTTGCTTATAACTACTTGTTTTTTTTTTTTCAGAAAATCTTGTAATATATTTGTAACAATTACTTTATTTCCTAAAAATTATTAATAAATAATGCTTATGCTAAATAAGTATATATATATATATATACAAGGGGCGATCAAATGAAAAGGTACGAAACGACACGGTGGGTACAAATTTAGATTTTATTCAAAATATACACCATAGGCCAGAGCACAACGATCCCACAGATGAACAAGCCGCAGAATTCCCTGTTCCCAGAATTCCTGCCGCCGTGACGAGATCCAGTCCTTCACAGCGTCCTTGAGTATGTCGTCCGAGTTGAAGCGCTTCCCTTTCAGGTGTTTCTTTAGTGAACCAAACACATAGAAATCGCAGAGCGACATGTCCGGACTGTAGGGCGGATGGTCCAACGTCTCCCACTTGAACTTGGCCAGTTCCATGTGTATGACTCTGGAGACGTGTGGACGCGCGTTACCATGGAGCTGAACCACACCCTCCGTGAGCATCCTCGGTCTTTTGTTCTTGATGGACCTGCGTAGTAGTCGGAGTGTTTCACAGTATACATAGGAGTTAATGGTTTTTCTGTGCTCGAGTTTCTGTTCCTCATACGGACTGCCGCATCATTTGGGCGTCGCTTTTGATAAGAGCCTCTGCTCTCTCCTGCGCATGCCAGAGACTCCAATCGCATCCCGAGATGTCTCGCTGCGTTTTCCCATGGCGGAATATTCCAAATATTTAACTGTTACGTTTTTACGTTGTTTCGTACCTCTTAACTTGATCACTCCCTATATATATATATATATACAATATATAAGCACACCGGACAAAAAATTAGTCAACCATAGAGAAATCATGAAAAACATCATAATAACGTGTAACACCACCTCTGGATTTGATAACCGCCAAGATTCGGTTAGGAAGTGAGTTCACTAGATTTTGCAGGTATGTCGAATCCAGTTTAAGCCATTCGCTGAGGATTTGATCGCGCAAATCCACCAAATTGCGAGGATGTTGATTTCGGCGTTTTACCCGTTGTTCCAGCATGTCCCACAAATTTTCAATCGGGTTCAAGTCAGGTGATTTTGCAGGCCAATCGAGATGTAACTGAGTGCCTGAGTGTTCATAAAACCAGTCACATATTCTTCCAGCCCGATGAACTTTGCTGTTGTCATCTTGAAAAATAGGAGTATCAACAGCATACTCTTCGTGAAGATGTTGAGTGAAAGGCAACACCTGATCATCCAGAATATTTAAATAAACATGGTGATTCATGTTACAGGCCACCTCAGTGAGAGGGCCCAATGAATAATAAGAAAAACACCCCCAAAACATGACAGATCCACCTCCGGCTTGAACCTGACCTTGTACCTTGTACACAGTCATGATGAAATGCTTCATTTGGTCTTCGGTGCTCTCAACGATGTGCGTCATTTGAATAGAGGCAGAAACGTGATTCGTCAGACCATATTACATTGCGCCAGTCAGCAACTGTCCACGTTCGGTGATTTCTAGCCCACTGAAGTCGCGCAGCTTTATGTGCCTGTGTGAGCAATGGTCTCTTACGAGGTATTCGACTCCAAATATTCATTGCTTTCAACTCCCGTCGCAATGTTCTCTCACTATCAGTTTGGGATGGACCTTCATTCACTACCTGAAGCAATTCCTGTCGGGTTTGGAAGCGATTTCGATTGACAAGTCGGGAAACACGTCTCCGGTCCCTTTCGTGCAGGACCTTTTTCCGACCACAATTCTGACGTTGTCCTTCGTGACCACGTGTATTACACCATTGCTTGTAGACACGTTGAACAGTTCGCTTCGAATCACCAACAAATCCAGCAACTTCATTCAGCATATGACCATGGGCACAGCCAAACACTATTGCCCCTTTTAGCCATTCTGTCACATCCCTACACTTACCCATATTTACACACAATTTCCGCTTGAAACAAAAATATCTCACTGATGGCTACTTACCTATGATCACGTTGAGGCAGTGCGCGCTCAGTTGAGCACGTCACTTGACCACTGCGTCATCTAACGAAACCTAACGATTCATCGGTGCTAGCGCACTAGGGTGACTAATTTCTTGTCCGGTGAGCTTATATATACAATTATTCGTAAATATGAAGATGTTAAAACTATATTAAGTTAAATAAAAATTGTTTTAAGTTTGTTGGCCACAAAATGATGTAAGCTTTTTAGTACTCTGAATATTAAAATATGATCAAAACTATCATATTTTTATATAGAATAAAAATACTGAAATGAAAAAAGTTTCCACATTCAGAATAAAATTTTAGTTTATTAGTTTTAATAAAGTTGAGAAAAAAACATTTCTTAAAGTAAACTATAAATTTTAACTTTTCAAACAGATGTTTAATTTTGCAAACTATAATTTTCTTTTTGCTCCATTTCTTTAAAGAATATTCCTTTCGTAAATTGTCTTGATTTTGCGGTCCTTTTTTTGTATTATTTTCTCCTGATTTTTTTTTATTTGTTTAAACCACTATAATGACAATTTTTGTCATAGATATTTTTTTAATGTTTAACGTATATTAATTTATAAATTAATCTATCTTTTGTATAAAAATGAAACAGTTGTATATTAATATATTGTCAGTGGCCTGGTCTAATACGACTTGATAATAACATTTTATCCTAATTTTTAATGTATTTTGATATTCATTTTTATTTGTTCTTTTGATCTTTGAAATCTTCATACATAAAAAATTATTTTTTATTCTTTTAATTTATTTTCACAAATGATTATTTCGAAACATTTTGATCTTAAAAGTGAACATAAAAAGTGGAATAAGCAAAATCATTTTTTCTCTTATCTAATTTTATAAAAATTAATGACAAAAGATTGACGAGATACATTCTTATTTTACCCTTATCAATACTGTATTTTTTTAATGTTCTAATTATTCTTTTTTAAAAAGAGAGAGAGAAAAATTATTATTAAAATTAATTTCTTTACTTATAAAATTCCAAAATTTTGCTTAATTGAGATTTCCTGTTATTATCTGTATATGAATGCATCTGTAATAAAAATATGGTATACAATGATATAATACAATAATGTAATTTGTAATTATGATTTTAATATTTAATTAATAGTTATCCGCTCATATTGAAATTCTAATGCATTTATCAGTTTTCTGAGTTTTTAATAGTAATAAATGAAGATTTGTCTCTTCTGCTTTTATGACAAATTAGTTTTATAATTAAAATATAGGAGATAGCTTACATCATATTACTGTCCAAGGGCTTGTTACTTGTTTATACCTATAGATAAATATATATTAAGTAACAATTCTTAATATTAACTATAATATTGAAATAATATATGCCCCTATCAGTTGCAAATTACGAACCCCTATATCCGTAAATAAATAAACATGGGTCAATATAAATTACCAGGTTTTACCCTGTAAAAACTTAGTTTTTGCCATGTCCTAGAAAAGTCTGGTTTTTCCCTCGTAAAAATCCAACCCTGATATAGAACAAGCTGAATCCAACAAGCATGTCTCAATTTAAAATGTTTTAGCGAATATTTTTTAAACTCTCACACTCTATAAATCCTTCTTTTTTCATTCAGTGTAATTAAAACTTCAACATCATTTAATTAATTAATATAGTTTACAATTACACATTTTTTAATTGCTTTCATAGTTTTTAGTTTGCTTAAAGTCCAAATTTTTTTCGGCGTGAAACTGAATTTAAATACTTGATGTCTTTAATTAGACTTATAGTTTTTTAAAATTTATGTGAGAAATAATGTCTGCGGTTAAAAAAAGTTCTTTAAGTAACTTCATGTGATATTACATAAATTTATGGAATTGACTAGTTTAAGTTTTAAAATTTTTCCACCAGGCCCAGCAAGTTTATTTCATTGCTCTTTCCGTTGAGTTTTGATGTAAGGTAATTTTGCTTTTGAATTATGGTGAATTCCTCCTCCAATTACGACAAGTAATTGTGGCTAATGGTATACAAAACAACAATATTATCATGTGATTTTCTTTGATTTGAAGAAATAGTAAAAAATCGTGATTTAATTTTGTTATGTTTCCTGGATAAACAGGTTTGCAATATGTGCGCCCTCTGTTGAAGTAATTTTGAATTAAAACTGAGAGATCTATGAGACGAGTATTATACCTTTCCACATGAATTTTCTGCAAGGATTTTTGTAATTTTTTTTTCTAATACATTTTTAAAATTGCCAATCTAATCAATTTTATAATTTATTTTTATAACACCTCAGTTTAAGCTCAGAACCTGTGAAACAATATAAATATAAATATATATACTTTAAGATCAAATCATATAGGCTTTAAGATCAATTAAAATAAGCATTTTTCTAAAAAGATCGTTGCAGCGTTTTCTCATATTTAAGATCTGCTTGAAACCTAGTGTATGACAATTGCTTATTTTTGCTGCTTCATTTATTCAAAAACTGTACACATTTTAAGAACTCCAATTGCGTTCCATAAATATCAAAAAGACATAAATCATTATTTTAAATCATCATAGATTCATATTAACTCAGAATCTTTTCGCTTACCAAGTTAATTTGAAATATATAAAAACTGTCACAAACAAAATATTGCATTAAAATGTATCACTAAAGGAAGAACATTTTAAAACTTTTGCAAAAAATGGCTTCGCCTTTATTATTGCTTTCGTAGAAAATTTCACTAAATGTAAACTAATTTAACTTTTTAAATGACTATAATATTAGATTTTCATGTCTAATTTTAAACATTTATAATGATTTATGATAGTTGAAAATGATCCATAGCAAGATATTTGTTTCCCGAATTGTGATTTGAAATATTAATCCATAAAGTCTATATTTCACATAGTTTTATATTTATTTCATATTTTTACTCCAACTAGAGTTGAAATGAAAATAATATTAAATCGATGATATTAAAAATTATACTTAAGTTGAATCAGTTCTGCAAATTGTTTCAAAATTAACATTTTTAAGTATAGTCTTAGTAAATATGTTTTGTGTTTGCATTACATATAAAAGTAATAATGTAATAAAATATATTTTTCATTTTACAAGATAACGTCTTATCCTAAACAATTCTTCTCTAACATTCGTGGAAATAGTTTTCCAGTTATCTAATTAAAATTTTTTAAAAAATCTATAATTAAGAATCATCAGAGATAAAACTTATTATAAACTTTTCCTAAACATTACTTCTGATAAAACATTTACACCTAAGTGTTTAAATCGGTTTATGAATCTAAAGAATTTTTAAAATGCATGTATTCGGTTAATACTTTTAACAGCAGACATAATTACAGATAAGGAGAGATATGGGAGTCATAACTGCCTGGCGGGGTAAGACAATTTATCGAATAATTTTAATAATTAGCGAGTGCTCTTTTATTACACTGTAATAAAGGTGTCAAAAACATTCAGAAAACTATTCTGAGTATAGTTGCAAATATTTACATTTGCTACGAACTTTAAATAAAGCATTTAATTATTGAAAACATCTTAAAAGGGATTTCTGAGCAATTATCAACATCATGTTTAGGGTATGTAGTTATTTTTAAGATTTGTTTCACTCTATGTAATATGTATCATTTCGACAGCCAGCATACACTGTAAAATCTTCCGGATTAAATTAATTTAAAATGCGCTGGTACCCAAAATGCTGGTAATTTAACAATAAAATTTTATTTTTTTACAGTAACATTTATTGTAAAATCACTGACTCACTAATTAAGAATAAATTACGGTAAAAATAGATTTTAGGGTAAAATGGATTTTATGGATGATGCACCCGGGTTGTCGGTACTTTTCCTCGTAATTTGAGTATTTTTACAATGTACTGTTTTATATTACAAAGCATTACACTTCTCTACAAAACTCATGAGAGACAGGAATTTGTGACAAAATCATACCTGTCAACTTTCTTTTTCCAAAGATAATTAATAAGATAATTTAATTGGTAATGAGATGAAAATTGTTGAAAAAAATATTTTTTTGAAATATAAATTTACTTTCCTAGATACCCAAAATCCGGATTGTTCGAATATCGTAATTATAAACACCGAGGAGCCATTGCATTATGACCACCCTCCATCTATTACAATCGGCTCGCCCAGGTTTTCATGGTTTCTCACCCAGGAACAATGTTTTCATGGAGCACATTAGGACCTATAATCCTCATAGAACAATCCCTGACGTCTGTAAGCTACTTGAACACAGTTGCAGACCAGGTTCACCCATTAATGGCAACAGTTTTTCCTGCGGGGGATGGTGTTTACCAACAGGATAATGCACCATGTCATAAGGGTCGAATCGTCATGGATTGGTTCGAAGAACATTCTAGTGACTTTCAAGTCATGTCTTGGCCCCCAAATTCAACTGACCTTAATCCAATAGAGCATTTGTGGTCCTACTTGGAAAACCAAATTCGTGCTGCCACGCTACCCCCTCGCAATGAGAGGGAATTGCAGGACCAGTTGATGAGCGCTTGGTACCAGATACCTCAGACTACCCATCAGCACCTTGTGGAATCAATGCCACGGCTGGTGCTAACAGTTTTGAAGGCTAAAGGTTTTCCTACATGTTATTAGCAGGGTGGTCATAATGTAATGGCTCTTCGGTTCACATGCTTCATTTGTTTATATCTAGTAATAATTAATATCATTTTAAATTAAGTATGTATGTTTAAGGTATGAAAACAATAGAAGAAGTTATGTTGTCACTTTAAACATCAAAATAAAATTTTACGAAAAACCAGTTAAAGTTAGCTGCTATGGAAAATACAATTTTTATGAAAATTTAATGCAATTTTGTCGATTGTTTATTGAAGATCAATCAATTCTTAAGAATTCAATACTGAAAATAAGACTATTTATACAAATGTTTCTTTAAAGAGCTCTTTTATAATGATCTTTTCTTCATTATGGAAAAGATATCTAAAAATACCAAACTAAAAACCATTATCTGCTCCACCATCTATTTCTAAAATGTTGTTTTGATGTATTATTTTAAGGAGTACAAATATCATAGAGCAACGGCATAATGTGAAAACCTTCTGTTAAGAACATTAGAAAATCTTAATGATAGGAAAAAGATAAGAATATTTTTCTGTGTTATACCTGAAAATATTAAAGAAAGCTTCATTGTTAGAAACCAATTTCTTTATACATAGAGTAATGGAAATTATATTCATGTCTCTAATTTCCGGGGAGGTTCTAAAAATAATTATTTCATCGCATCAGACTATTGAAAAAAAAAGTATTCTATTTATTTTTAACCATTTGGTTCTACATACTAACTTTGCTTTCAACATTTTTAAAGCTATTAATAATATCAGTATGGAGTTCATCTGTGATAGCATTCGAATTTAACTTAAACTTTTTATAGTTTTAAGAAATACCATGATTTGACCTAATAATGAAAATTGAAAAGTTGAAGATTGCACAAAACTTGCATTTAGCGCAAAAAAATACGAAGAATCCAATACTTTACTTGTCTACATAGCATTGTCAAACTTTTAAATGTGAATAAGCACAAAGTTATATTTTTTATGCATAAAAACGCTTTTAACTTTTAAACTATAACTTTTTTGAATTTTGTTTTGGTCTTATTCAACTTCATAGATACATAGAAATTTCAGATACACAGCATACATTATGGATACAATTTTAAATGCATAGAAATTAATACCTTACCCATCTATTTAGTCTGATTATATCAGACTAAATCTGATATGAGTAATTATATCAAACTAAATCTGATATGAGCAATTATATCAGACTAAATCTGATATAACTACAGAACTATTAGTCCCATCGACTTTTTTTTGGTGTTATTTTATTCAGCGGAATTCGACCGGAATTCGACTACTAAATGAATGTGATGAAATTTCCATATTATTCTTGTAAGCTTTATACGTAGTGTTTTATTTTCCGAAAAAAGCAATAATCCTAAATTAGTTTTCTTTTTCGGATATTTTTTCTATTTCCGAAATGTCTATTTTTTATTTTCAGTTTATGACTAACTTTCTTAAAACTATTTTTTTTAAGCTTTGAGCAACATAATAAAAAGCTGTTCATCATCGTCAAAGACAGAAAAGAAACTTATTCCAATTTACTATATTTTGAGAAATAAAACATATTGATAATTCAAGCATAAACACGTATGTAAAAGTGTGTGTATTTTTTTATTTCGCCATAGATAGGAGGAATAAAAATTTTAAAATTTTTCCTTATTTGAAATAACACTCAAAATTAAAGAGATATTTATTTACATCTCCATTGCAATCTAAAAAAATATTTCAACTTCAACTAGTTCGACCCTCATTACAGCGGCCATTCCATTAAGACGAACGATGCATAAAGTCTCATTTGCTATTCCATACACGAAATGCTATTTTAATGCCCATAAAAACGTCCTTACTAAACCATTCATTTCAATGTAGCGACTAAAATTAAGATATTTGATTCAGAAAAAGTTTCAGAGAAATTTAAACCATTATTTCGTTTGATGTTACCAGACAATAAATGTAAAACACCGTGAATTGACTTGTACTATCTCCCGAATTTTTTATCCTAAGTCTTAGATGATCGTAACTTATGGTCATTTATAATCTATGTGACTTTCTCTTCATAGGATACAATAAATTTGCTAATCATGCTTTTCTTATTTGAAAATTGTATTCACTCTTTTTGTGGGATTAACTTTTTTTCCCTTTTGTGGTTTATTGTCAAGCAAAAGCATGTGGTCTTCGCTGTTATCTTGACATATTTTTCAAAAATTGTAGCCTCGAACCAACATCTTATTTTTTATCCATTTTTCTCCAATGCAGTATTATTATACAGGAAACTTTTATTGATTAATGTAGAAAAAAAATACGTTGTTAATAAGTTTTCTTTTAGTTATCTAATTCTTTTTAAAGTTAAGCTTTCCCTAGTTAAATTTAGACGAGTATTTTTTTAACTACGGGTTAGCATTTTATAACCGTCGTTGAACAGGCGACCCACTTTTATGGGTTTACGACTACTAATGTTCAACTCCATTGACTTGTAATTTTGAACCTAATCCAGAAGACAAAGGAACTCCAGTATGATGTATTGGGAAAAATTCGCCTTAGTGGAGGACTTTTGATGGAACTAACCTGCATTTGCGTTACATGGAGAAGAAAACCACGAAAACCTCCCATGGTTAGCCAGACGTCAAGGTATCATTCTAACCCATGATCCGTCTACCACTGAGGATATTTTACGTCCATACTGGGGTCTGTGCAAACTGAATGCGGAATTTGTATCGACCAACCATCACTGAAATTCAAACCCGGTTCACCTCATTGAAAGAAAAACGCTCTATCACAGTAGATATCACAGCTTAATGTTATTTTGTGCACTCATGATATAACGACCTCCGTTATAACGTTCGATGTAGTTCAGACTACGGAAGTCGTTACATCGAGTGCCAAATTTATCGCGTTATTGAAACCACATAAAAGTATTTCGAAATAAGCATTTGATAACTATTAAAAATTAACACTGAAAGTTGGAGATTTTGCAACTCCACGGATAGTTATTCTACTGTGCTGCATAATACATAAACTGCCAATTATCTCCCAATTTGTTTATCCCCAATTTTTTTCTTCTTTCCTGATATAACGACCTCCGCTATAGCGTTCGATGTAATTCAGACTACGGAAGTCGTTACATCGAGTGCATTCGTGTCGTTACATCGATTGGTGGATACACATGTGCCCATTGGTATGTATGGACTTACGGCTCTCGTCCGTACAAAATCAAATGCTATGCATATATGCTATATATATGGTTTCAAATTTGCCCTTATTTGCAGTTATTTAGATCTAACAGAAACAGTGTTTCAGTTTTTAAATTTTTTTAACTTTCAAAATCTATTATTAATTAATTTTTGAATATGAATGAAAAAATTTTCAAACTACTTTTTTGGGATAGTATTGGGAGTTCTTGGGGATTTGGGTACAATTACGATATCGATAATCTAACTTATTTTTAGTAACCATTAAAACTGCCCATTTTGGCTTTTTCAAAACTGAAATATACCAAAAGATATTTTTACTTGTAATTAGAGCGTTAGGAGGAAATATATAAAACGGACACCGGTGTCTTATCTTTGCTAAAAGGTTAATATATTGTCTGTTAAAATTATTAGCATAGTCTAAGTTAGACTCTGAAATTATTGTGATTGAGTACTAGTAGGAGAAAATCTTATCATTCGATTGAAAGGTATTATTCAGTGAATTCGCTTTACTTTCTTGCGCAATGTACATGGTAACTGTATAGCAAAATCGAGAATAACTTACATTTCTGATTCAACTTAGAAAAATCTTAAATTTATGCAGATAATTTTTTTTAATTTACTACGAAACAGAGGAAAATTTCCGAATCTCCATCGTACGTCATCCATGCTTTAGAAGACAGACTTAACTTAGAAATCATGTAAATTTAAATTAATTTGAGTCCTTTTCACTTTCAAAAGTGAGTGAAAAAAGCAAACCTTATGTATTTACAAACGTATTACTAATATATTATTTATTAACTAACTCATATATTTGCTCTTAGAATAGCTCGAATAAGAATGTTATGTAATATATGAAAATATATCCTAACATTAACTAAACTTTCAATTATTGCATTTACTAACATTTTAGATTCATATATCTTGGAGGGAATTTCCTAAAAACTGCTAATCAATTTAAAAATAAATATGAAAGTAATTCGTTAAAAGTGCTTTGACTATTTTCAAATAATAATGCGAAAACCTTCCATATATACGCCATATTAAACCTTGATTGCTGTATAATTCATATTATATCCTCCCTATAAAATATTTTATGAACTTATCTCTTATAAACAATTCCTTCTACGAACTTGGAATTTTATAAAAATTTCTAAAGTAATTCTTGCGTTTTCTACAAATATATTATCGCAAAATAAACTTGTAATGTTATATACAATTTCATACATAAATTTCAATTTATAAACAAACTGATTTTCATTCTTTACTCTAAACATAATTATTAAAAATGAGAAATATCAAATCTTTCTTTATGAATCAAGATACATTTTACGACGAAAACAAATATGTATAACGATTACTTTCAAACATTTTAAAAAAATGCTGAAATTCCTCTATAAGTCAATAAAGAATAATAATGAGAACATTGTAGGAAAAATATTTATTTATATACTTGTTAAAATTGGCTTAAAAATTCCTTATACGCTATCAATGATAAAGTAACATGAATAGAAAAATCATTTTAAGTCACCATAATTTAAAATTCAAGCTGTTTTTATTCATGAAAGCATTGAATACAAAATTAATAAAGTTGCTATTCAAAAAGATAGCTCAAAATTTAACAACAACAGAGTATAGAAAAGAACTTAGTCCGATTTTTCTACGAACGAAATTCACTGCAGCAAACAATGTAATGCTGTTTTTATCTTTTATAAAATATTTGAGATGCTCCATTTAAGAAAGTTACTCTTAATTTAGAAAGAAAAATATGAAATGCGTAAAAGCCATTTTCTCTGTGCTTGCAGAAAACTCCACATTTATGGACTTTACCATTTCTTTGATCTTACATCTGAAGCTTCCGTGTTATGGTTGCGTGACGGAATCTTCAAATATTTCTACTTAGAACATGAAGTAAAAATTTCCTCTGCGTAATGTTCAAATATTTTATTTTTGAAATGATACATAACATATAAAAATGCTTTTGTTACCCCACAAAAACATTTTCTTTATGTATTTCCTCATTACATATTTGCTTTATATATTTCTTTCAATATTCAGTTATTTATTGAAACAGATCAAATAAATCATTCTAAATTGGCTAATAAATGTTTTTATTTCCTTTTTTATTCATATAATTTTTTAAAAAAGTAGTACTAGGTAGCAAATATAATTCATTTTAATCTTCGGGAAATTGAAGAAAAGATGGGCAGAATTCGTAATTTTCTCTAAATTTAACAAAATAATAACAACATGCTGAACAGAGTACGGAATAGTATGCGTAATTTTAAATGTTTTGCAGAAAAATTAAGCATAAAAATTTTAAAAAAAAATTATTAATTTATTTATTTACTTAATAAATTCCTATTTTATATTATATATGCAGTAATTCTAATTCGCTTCGCTTTGTGATCTCTTTCTTTCTGTGGTAGCGAATTTTGTGTTACAGTAGGCTTATTGGTCTAATAAACGAGATTCAAGTTGATTTTTCTCCCACTACGCAAAAACATTTCAAACGTTTGTATAAAATGCCTTATTGTACGTGTTTTCTTTTTGAGGATCAAATTATGGCTAAAATAATCAAAAGACTGCAAGATTTGTAATTCTTATTCGATACCACTTTATTAATTCTTTTGCAAAAAATATGAGCCTCATGAGTTCCTACAAAGAAACAGATATAAAGATATTTTTGAAAAACAAAAATGTGCCGGTCTTGCCCTTACTATGGGAAATGTGATCATAGTTCCCAAAGGGAAATGATCACCAGTATAATTACTCATATAAAACCGATTGCGCAGTTGTATTTCTGATACTGAAGAGTAATTGATGATTGATAGCTTTCTTATCACCACAAAAGGTTAAAAGAAAAGTTACTTCAACGCCACTGATAGCATAGGTATTATATGTTGTCTAAACTGTAAAAAGTTTCGCATCAAATTACGCTAAAATGCACTGGTGCTCAGGATGTTGAAACTTTTTATAGTAAAATCTATTTTTACTTGTGCATGCTATGGAACAAAAATCTGATATATAGTAATATTTACAGTAATAATTACTGTAAAATCACTTAAAAACTCTCAATTAAATAAACATTACTGTAAAAATTATGAATTGATATTTTTTCCCTGAAAATGGATTTTACGTTAAAACGAATTTAAAGGATGATGCTTCCAAAGTGCCGATACTGTATACCGAAATTTGAACCGCAATTTTTGACGGCGTAATAGAGTAAGATACTAAATTTAATTTTTAAACTCATTGCATAATTATCTAAACTATCATTAACATTACATATTAACATATTATTAACATTATTATTATAACTTAGTTGTTACAGTATATTCAAAATTATATGGTTATATTTAAGTAATTAACTATTATTTGAAAGAATAAAAAATAAATTAGTTTAATTAATATGTATGTCTCCCATTTTACTAAACTTAGACAAATCATAAAGTCATATTTTTTAGAATGTACATTGAAAAAAATGCATCGGGTAATGCAATTTAAGCTGAATTGAAAGCCTATTTTTTATATTAAAATTGAGAATCAAACCACTTCAATTGCTCAGATTCCTGACTGTGAGAAAAAAAATATTCAATTTGATTCTAATAGACAATTTTGAAACTAAAACCGTTTTCAAAGTATTTTATAATTTTATTTTCATTTGAAATTTTCCTATTCTTTTTTAAATTTTTTTAATTCAATATAAAATACCAGAATTCAAAAATTATATTGCCTAAGAAAGTTATGAGAAAATTTTGATCAGACATATATTATTTACCCTTATATGCCCATCCAGGAATGTAAATATTTAATCAAAAATGACAATCAAACATCCCATATTGGGACGAAAATGTTCTGTATGTGCGAAAATATCGCACTGTAAGGCAATAACATTTTTGGTAAAAAGAAAAAGCTTAAATCTGGGAATAAATCGAAAATATACGGTATTTAAAGTTTCATTTGGTAATTTTTCCGTTCTTATTGTAACGGTTTAAAAGAAGTTCCAGTTTTTAAAATTATAGTTATTATTACCACATATTTTGGAAAAGGTACAAAACTGAAAACTAAATATTACCGAAGAAATGGATATGCCATGATCTAAAGTATCATCACAAATTTATCACATTTTACACATGTTATAAAACCACATTTACTGTTCATTTTACCAAACTTATTATCGAAAATGCTTAAATAAAAATTACCTATATTTTTGTTATTCCCATAAAGCCGGAAACACTGTAAATTTTATTATATTTTGACAGTTTTTACCGTACTCTTTTTCTCAGTGCAAATAAAATATTGTTTATGTTAATTTTTTGCGAGTTTAATAATAGATAAATTCATATAATTTATTAATCTGAATTAAAAATCGTGTCTGTGCACGTAAATTTTCAGTCGGGCATATATTTTGTAACCATATATGTGATTTTTTGAACACTGATGATAAAATCTGTTTCACAAAAAAAAAAAAAATTAGATTTTCGTAAATTTCTACTTTCTTTGGAAAAGCTAATTATTATTTTTTTTTTCTTTGGTACAGTTTTTTCTTGTTACCGTGTAAATTTTGATCTGTTTTGTCTAATATTATTATATTAATGGTTTTGTTAAAAATTGCATGTATGAACTAATTTCAGATGATATTAGAAAACTGTTATAAATTGCAACGTTCTCAGAATATCCCCAAACTTATTGGAAGTTTATTTTTCCGATCTTTTCTGGAAATTAAGTCTCTTATCTAGTCTATTATCTCAAATAGATGTAAATAACCGAAAGGCTCAGTGGTTAAAGCTGTCATTTTGAAGGACTGGGGTTTGATCCTAAGTAACGCCTTGAAGATAACCCTACTTCAAATCGATGGGTGCCAGCTTGTCTGGGAAGTAAAGAGGGCTTTAGTGCAATGCTGACCATATTACCACAGTCATGCTGTTCGTCAAAACATTGTGGAACCTAAAAATCTATGACCACCCTCTGGACCATGAGACGGTGTTTCGGAACGCTTAACTTTTTTCATTTATGAACGCAACAAATTTGTTTACGAAAACGGTGAAAGTACTGCATTATTTTATTTTCTACAAATTTAAAAGATAGCTTTAGATATATTAATAAATAAAAAACATTCTATTTTGGATATTTTTTTTTGATAAACTAAGAGCATATCCTTATTAGAATTGTAAAATAATGAAATATAAACCCTTTTGATCACCAATGTTTCCTAAAATTTCGCGAAGATACTTATACACATTGAAAAAAAAAATTTTTTCCAATAAAATGAAAAAATATGTAATAAACTTTCATAAAATTGAAATGTCGCAAAAATTCAGTGCTTCGCGCTCTCACTTTCACAATAACTTCTTCAGAATTCTATCGTATAGTAAACGTAAAACAAATAGATTTTTAGTATAAAAAACGTAAACGTTTGTTTCAATATAATAAACATAAATGTCTTTAATGAATATTATTATTGTTGCGTTTGCAATTTATGAATAATTCAGTAATAAATTGGACTTAATTAACCGATTAATTAATTTGAACCATAAATGCAATAAAAATGTTTCTACCTGCAGAAGAGTAGAAAAACAGCTATTGTACTTCAAGTATGGAAAATACTAATATGAGGAAACGAGTTTAAGTTTTTAAAAACTTATTTGACTAATAAGTGCTTCAATTTAAAAAAAACTTGTATCCCTCTCATTTATATGAGCATTAATTTAAACTTTTTGATAAATATTCTGCATGCTATTAAAAGACATAAAAATAACGTGAAAACTATTTCTTTTTTTTTTCTTAATGTTACAGTGTTTCCCTTTAAAACATCACCAATATTAAGTACTATATTTTTAAACGCTTTTTTTAAATTAAACATTTGCACAATTCAGTAGTTCAGTAGTTTATTCACGAGTATAAATAAATCTCAAATAAATCTCAGTTTTACAGTAAATCTAATATTTTTGAATTTTTATGATCACTAGAAAGCGTAAATATATTTTTCAGTCAAGCCTCTGCAGTTTCATAAAAAGAGAAATTTTCATTAATGTAATTTTACATAAAATAAAATAAATCATTTAATGCTATATCTGCTTAAAATATTTAAACTAACAGATACATTAGATGAATAAAAAACTTTCTTTAATTTCCTTTTTTTCCTCTAAAACATGAGTTCAGCAAATTCTTTTCTGCAAATAGGGAATAACAAAATTGAGCAAAATGTTTGTTACTAACTTAAAGGACTATAGGGAGAAGTACCTTGTAATAGATGATAGTGTGAAAAAATACTACCAAGATAGACAAAAAAGAATCTTAAAGACTACTGAGAACATTTGACAACAACAAGCTCCTTTCCTCCATTTTGAGTACTCAGGAGAGACCAGTAAATGTGATTTGACCATTTTGAGATAAGAAAACATAAAAACATAAGAAAAGAAGAAAATAAAGTCTAGCTTTTTTTCTCTTTCTTTTAACTTTTCTTTTTGAAATAGAGTGAGGGTCATTCTCTAAAGAGGAAGAGAGAGATAGAGACATGTGAAAGATCTTTTTCCGGGGATGTTACCGGAAATGGTACTTAGAAGAAGAAAAATGTAAACACTGTTTTTATTACTAAAATGGATACTTTGAGCAATATTTGGCGCCTGTTTTTGCTTCTCGAAATGAATAATTATTTTAAATTTTGAAATGTTCGGATAAATTTTTGGAATCAGTATAAATTTTAAAAAAATCTTATTTCTGTATTATGTAACTTAAAAGTGAGTCAGCTTATTAACTGTATGTAAACACTAGCTTTATTACGAAAACGGATACTTCTGATAATATTTAGCTTTTTTTGCTCCTAGAAATGAATAATCATTTTAAAACCTATGCAATCTTGAAAATATTCTGCTTTCTGTATTAAGTCAAAAACTATTCGACTTATTAACGATAGGTAAACGATATTTTTACTACAAAAACTGCGAATTTTTGTTTTTTATTTTCTAAATTGTCTCAATATTTATTTTTTAATAGAAAAATGAGTAAATTAAAATTTAATAAATTAAAATTAAAATTAAAAACATAATTAAAATTTTATGTAGCTTTATTTGAATTCAATTTCCATAAGAAATGCAAATCAAATGGTAATATTTTAATGCTCAAAGAGATTAATTCGACTTTTTTACTGTAATTCCTAATCAGTTCCAGTAAGTAGAACCTAATTAATTTCTTCACAACAAACTAGCCGTTCACTTACATTCTTCAATTGCGACGTGTAGAAAAGCAGGGAAAGTTTTTGTTCAAAGTTTCTAAAGAACTAGTCACTTAAAGGGCTTGTTTTGGGTTTGATTTCGAAAACATTAGCTAACTTTTTCGAATGTGACATGAGCATATAAATCAATCTCGTAAGTCGCTCTTAGCAATTATACTTAAAAATAGACAACCAATATCATACCCTATTTTATGAAGCAAGAAATAAAGATTCATAGAAAAAAAAAATACTGAGGCAATTAAAATAACTTCAAAAAGATGTATGTAGTTGTATTTTACCAATAGTAAAATACCATGTAATGCATTGGAACCAAATGGTACTATAATATTGCTTATTGCGATTTAAACTATTGCTGATTCATTCCAGTAACTATTTGGGTAGATCAATCAAAACAATAAAAGTAGAATAGACAATAAAAGTAAAGAGGTATCTCACCTATGACTCTCAGGGACGGAGTCACCAAATTAGACGAACAAAAGGTTAAATTTCTGTCCTTACACTGTAAAAAATTCCAAATCAAATTACGGTATATAGTACCGGCACTTAGGCCATATCATTCGCAAAATCCATTTTTACCAAAAATGTTATACCGTAAGTTTTACAGTAAAATTTATTTAATTAGAGTGATTAAGTGACTTTACATAGTTATTACTATAAAAACTATGGTACATAAGATTTTCCGTTCCCTAACATTTTCCGGTAAAAAAGGATTTCACGATGAAAAGTACCGGTGCTTTAAGCGTGATTTGACTCAGAATTTTTTTACAATGTACAGTTTAAAGCTACAATTCTCTGTTTTTCACAATCTTCACATAGCTCCCATAATTTTATTTGTCTCTTTTTTACAAACAAAGAAAATTTTGCATTCTCAACCACTTATTAAATAATTCCTCATTTCTTTGCTGCATTTAACTTCCTCTCACCACTTTCAGCTTTTATTTTTTCAGAATTCGACGTCCCGCAGTGGACTGATCGTTAAGACACGGTTCCCAGCAGATCACCGAAGTCAAGCATCACTGTCTGCGGTCAGTGTGCGGGTGGGTGACCACTTGGATCAGTCTGCGTAGGGATCGAGGGTGTGCGGTATTGGTCCTCGTTAAACTTTGCTACCGTAAAGTGCTCGACTTCGTGCGCAACTGCAACTCAGAATTCGAACTTTTTTTCTGGACATCCTATTGCACTTTACTTCTCTTACATCTTTCCATTTGTTAAAACTTTACCCAATCACTTTGAATACCAGCCTCGTAAATGTAAATCTGTGTTGATATCGGGGGGCATTTTAGACTCCCAGACATCAACAATGTTTTAAATGAAGTAGATGTATAAAATTCCTGTCACTATTACTAAATTACGACAGTGACACTACTTGATGAAAATTCGCTAGCTTTCTAGCCCCACCAAAATTTGACTGAGTCAAAAATACATGTTAGATTAAATGTTTGATTTATTATTACATTAAATATTTCGTAGTGACGATGCCTCTACAACTGACAAAAAATGAAATATACAAAATACATTTCATTTTTGTTGATGATAACCATTATAATATCAGCCTATTTTCATTTTTTTAAAAATTAAAACAAACTGATTCGGCAACTGATGTTAAGCATTATACGTTAATTACGGATTGAATTTAACTCTTGGTTGTAAAAAAACTTTAGTACAAAACTAATTATTAATACCCATTGTGTTCAAATTTATCTATTCAAAATAATTGCTTTTTTCAGTTATTTTATCATAATTAGCAAAAACCATGTCTTTTAAGCATTAATTAAAAATACTCATTAAAAAGGAATCCATCAAGAGTTGTTTTTTTTATATATTTAATGTTACTAAAATATGAATTTTCTTGAAAACCGGAATTCGAAAAATTCTGTGTCATTTTTTTTAAGTTTCCATAAAGTAAAAAAAAAGTATTGTTGAAACTTAAAAGTTCCTTATTCATCTAATTTATGATCAAATAACGATAGCACTTAGTAGCACAAATGTATGTTTTGAACTTTCAATTCGAAAGAGATACCAATGCATTGACGCTCTCGATTTAATTCACTTGAAAACAAAAGCTCTTATAGACAAACAAAAAAACTATCTGTTACGATTTAAACTCTTACGTTTTCTTTCATAGAAAATGTTATTGAGTGAACAACATGAAAAAAAAAATTGTTTCAGTTGCGATTGCTCTACCAATTGAGGAAAAAAAAAGCTTCTTAAATCGCATCAGCAGGAAACTAAACAATTTATTTCAATGCTGGGCCTCAGTTGCCATAATAAAGTTCGCTCTAAACAAATAATCGTGATAAACGCGTGAGTAGTGATTCTTTCTCCTTTTGCCCCTTCATTAACTTAAATTACTTTACTTTGATTACTCTTTTATTAATTTCACAAATATCTTCATTTTATTTTACATATTTCTTTGTTTCATTTCAATCTTGAAAGCTGGATACATTATTATACATAGCTCATAAATATGTTTTTATTCAAAGCGTCAGATTATTTTACTCTAATAGTATGTCGTGATAAAATAGCCATAATAGTCAATGGTTTCATGAGAAAGGGATTTATAATATAAAATGGTTATAATATAAAATTATTATAATATATAATGGTTTATAATATACTGTTTCATTAATGTGTATTAATTAACTTCTCTAGTATTTTTTCTTTTACATATTTCCTTGTTTCACTACAGGCTTGAAGGCTGGATAAATTAATACACATTGCTCATAAATATGCTTTTATTCAATGCGTAATATTATTCTATTCCAAATCATATATATTCCATGACATAATAATGGTGTTGTGGGGAAACATTTATGAATGTCTATTAATTAAATTTATAAATATTTTCATTCCCTTTTACATATTTCCCTATTTTGACATCTTGAATGCTCGATAAATCGTTATACATTTTTCTATCAATATGTTTTAGTAATTACGCAAGATTATGGATGGTTCAGGGAAAGTTACAGGAAATGATCACCTAAGTAATATTATTAAGTAATATTAAGTAATATTATTAAGTTATATTAAATAATATTATTAAGCAATATTAAATTATATTATTAAGTAATATTAAGTAATATTAGTAAGTAATATTAAGTAATATTATTAAGTAATATTAAATTATATTATTAAGTAATATTAAGTAATATTAGTAAGTAATATTAAGTAATATTATTATAGAGCTGGTTATTTATGTCTTGACCTTTCTAACTGATGTATTAACTGTAAATAAATTGTGGTATAAAATAATAAAATAATAAAAAGAAGCTATTCAAAAAAGCAAATTTGTAAAAGCAAGTTTATAAATACGTAAAGAAAATTTATAAAAATAAGCAACATTTCTGCACATATTATACTTTGATGATGCAAAAAAAACAGTATGTTATTAATATCTGTAAAATATTACATGCAATTTACCTACCCAATCACTATCACCACTTCATTTTACGTACATCAAACGTACACTGTAAAAAATCTCTGTTAACGTTTAACCAATACTTGGTGCAAAGGTCTTGGTCTAATTGCACCATAAATTGGATAAATGAAAATTTATTTTATTTAGGTTGCGCCATAAATTGGTAAATATGATCAATGCGTTTATGGCGCAATCGATTGCACAAAACTTTCGTACTATGACAGGCACGAGCTTTAACCGTCACCGATAACTTATTTTGTAGTTGTTGACAAGATGGACGATTTTGTTGTTGAAGCTTGCTATCATCTCATGCAAGTTGTTTTTGAAATTATCGATTCCTTTTGCAAGTATAAGTAAACTTTACTTATTTACTTGCAATAATTACAGTTCATTTCGTCCATGTCATCTTTAAAAGTTTTGCTGTCTGTTCTGAAAGTGTTAGCTTCAAATTTATTCTAAGAAACTATATTCGTAGTATGAATAATTAAATATTTTGAAATCAATATTAGTTCGTTTTCAGTAAATAGGGAGATAAAACGATTTTATGAGCACAGAAAGTGCAATACCAGTGAAAAATAAACTGTAAATACGGCACTCTTTATCAGCATAGCTTTCCGCCAAATTTAATGCCGGTGAAAATTTTCTTGGTTTGTGTTTTAATTTCATTCCACCGAACAAAAAAATTCGTATGTGCTTTCTGTTAGGATTAAAACTTTTTATCAATATCTATGCTTCAGTTTTGATTTTCATGTTCTATATTACTCATTTTCGTTTGTAATGTCGCATAATTACAGAAATTTTTCTCTATGCATTCTTAAATGCCTTTGTTGTAAAATTTTCAAAGAGAATTAAACTCAAATTAGAATTAGAGAGAAAAGCAACCGTTGTCATGGAAACTGGGTTTCTCTTTGGCGTACGAGGTAGGAAAAAAAACAAGGAAACATATTGGAGTTAAAGAAAACAAAGAGCTAAATTTTTATTTTATTAACCAAGAATCTTACTGAAATTTGAACAAAATACCGACCAGAACAAGATTTGTTTTAGAGCATTTAGAAATAAGCTGATTTCTTATTATAATTTTTTTGAAAATAGATTTTCTTATTAATTAATTATTATTTTTTACTAAGCGAAACAAATTTTAAATTGAACGAAATATCGTATTTAAAAAGTTAATAAATATATTTTTCGTTAAATCTAAATAAAAAAAATACTTAGAAGCTCATAGATGCTTTGCTTCAGATATTTATTTTTCTATGAATTATTATTATTATTTTTTTTTCTTTGTAATTTACACACATTTGCGTTTTGTGAGGGTGGGAGAATACAACACAAGCATAAAATCGAACGTTATAATTTATCAGGAAGAAGGTCATACGTATTCCTTATAATATTAACAGTTGTTTTTTTTTAAATAATTTTTTTTTAAAAAGCTTCATTTTAATTATAAAAGTAATTTTTTTTTCTTCCGAAACATATGAATTCTATGAAACTATATGAATACCAATGTATGAATTCTATGAAATATATCAATTCTATGAAACAAAAGAACTTTAGTTAAAAGAACAATCCTCACAAACAGTATACAAGTGGAGTTTTAATACCATCCACATGAATACTGCTTGTGAGCTTATCAGCAGCCATATCCCGCCCTCTTAGACTCAACACGAACTCTTTGATCTATCCAAGTGAGGATCATATTGTTCATTTAATATTTTAGCAGTTGACAGTACCTTCTGCAAATTTTTTGTGGGGTCGCCCTGCATGAAATTCAATTCAAAATTTATCATGAGGAGAAATTCTACTTGGGTGCTTTGGCACATTTTAACAACAACAAAAAAATAATAGTTTTTTAAAGTATCAAAACTAGAAATGTTTCAGATGGTGAAATGTTAAAACATTTTTCTACATAAGAACGACAATTTCTAAATTTTTTTTAATATTGTATTTTAAAAATAGTAATTAAAATATGACTTGCTTTGATTGATCTTTTTATGTTTTAAAAATGTAAGGGTTCAAAATTCGCTTCTTCTGTAAAATTATTTCAATTCCTGTACATTTTATTACCATAAATTACATTATTTTTAATCTTCTTTCATTAGCACAAAGGCACCAACAACTTCAATGCTTTTAATCAAGAAAGAAGCTTAGGAAGAAATATTTTTATAACCAATACAGAGCCCATTAAAAAATATTTATTCTGTCAAAATTACCAGAATTCTAGATGGTTATAAACAGTTTTTTTCAAATCTCAAAAGTACTAGTTTCAAGAACAGCTTACAAACAAGTAATGTGTATAGTTTCAAGTTTTGAGAATGAAGAACCTATGTTAGGAAAAACAATTATTATTTTGTGAAAAGGCTCCAAAGTTTTATTTGTGTGTAATCTTTTTAAATTTTGTTGTGTTTTTTACAATCAAGTGAAAAATGTGATGTACTTAAATTAATAGCACCAAAAAAATCGATAATAATGAATATATAATAATAAATATAATAATGAATATGTAATAAAATTATTGCTTTTTCTCAAATACTCACCGCCATTTACTAATTTGTAAAACAATGAGAGTAATTTTTTCCAAACTGAGTAAAATTTTAATCTCTTTATCAAGGGGTAAATTATGTTTGCAAGAAAGTAATTTTAGTTATATTGAAAATTTTAATTCAGATGAGGCAGAATATATCAAGAAATTTAGAATCCTATTAAAATATTAAAAATTATTTTTAGATGATCCCAAATTTCAAAACTGTGAACATTAAGGCACATGCTAACATAATTTTTATTTTAAATTACTGTAAATTAAAATTAAGTTTGAATTGAATGATACCTAATAATGGGGCAACCTTCCTCGCTTTTAGTTCCTTTCAAAACACTTATTTTTGGTGCAACCTTCTCTCGTTGTTTGGAGCTAGTGAAAGCACCAATATATAGTAAAACTGAACACCAATTTATGTATCCAGCAATTGAATACCAACGTTTGGCGCAACATAGCTCGAAATTTTTTGCAGTGTAAGGATGCTATGAAAAGCTTGATATCTTAACAAGAAACTACATCAACTTTATTCTTCATTTTATGAAAGTTTATGAACTGTTAAACATTATTTATTTAACAAAGCTTAAAAATAATAACTAAAAAGAATTCAAAATTTTATTCACCAGTGATGTTGCTTTTTTTTCATAGAAATGACTCCTAACATAAGAAAATGATATTTTAACAATTTAACACCTCATTCCTATGAATTATAATATGTTTCTGTCATATGAAGATTAAATTATCAACTGCAACTTCACTAAAAAATATTGCTAGAAACTTTGTGTATGTAGTACACATAAAACTACCTTCAGAAGCATTAATCATCAAATTGATGAGCGTTCAGTTATCTTCGAATTAGTTTTTATGAAATTATTAGTTTTTACCATAAATAGAAATAAAAGGCTACAATAATTAGAAAAACAAACAAATTTTATTATTGAACAGTTTATAGCATCATAACTCTGTCATTATTTTTTAATAAGAACTTTGCGAAAAACTATTATGAGGTTAGAACAATTCATAAGGTTATAAATATATCTTATATAACATTTATTCGAAACAAAATCCAAATATTTTTATGCAGTTTAAAATTTTATTAGAAAAGTGTATAGCATAATAATAATAAAATTAAATAATAACCTGTTTTAACTTTTATGGCAATGACATTTTTTTTCATAACTATTATTACAAACTTTTTAAATCTTCTATAAACATCTCGTGTTTGTTTTGTAATTTTACTTTGAATATTAGTTGCATCTTGTTTCGTTGACATTTTTTAAGTATAATATATATTTGATAACTTTTTTAAGTGGTAAGCTAGCATTAGCTATTTTTGTATTTATCTGAAGAAAAAACAGTGAATTTTTTTTAAACAAGAGAAATTAATTCCTTACGTCAAATAATACAGCTTATAACTGCATTATTAACTTAAAAAAATCTTCCTTAGTATATTTTATTTTTCCATTTTATGTAGAAAAAATGAGCTTATTTTACACGATTTAGATTTAGAAAACTTAAGAACAAACAAAAGTAAGGAAGTAATACAAAAGACAATGCAAAAGAAACTATCATACATATAAAAAATCATACTTTGTTCTACGCAAAACGAGAAACACATCTAAATATAAAAATACAGTGAAAATCTTGAAAATAAGAAAACTTTTCTTTTCGTATTTCAGAATTGTGTGAAAGAAATTCGTGCATTTAGTAACTGTTTGCAGAAACTGTAAGCTATTTTCTGATATTCTTAGAATTCCTTTCTATCCTTTTGTTGGAGGGTTGTAGACACTTTCGCGCAAGATTGTTTTATTTTTTATTTTAAATATCTTACTTCATGAAATTTTCATATGTTTAAGAAGAATATCTAAAGAAGTGTTTTAACATGTTATAAGCGAAATATAAATATTTGTTATGAGTAAAATACATAGAAAATATAAAATTTTTTTAAAGATTTTTAGAGTACAAAATTCGAAAAAAAAACTCAAAATGAAATAGCTTAAAAATCTATTAATATTTTAGGTTTTGCAATTTGCTATCAAATAAAAGTGGGATTATGAAAGAGACAAGACCTACGCACCTAAATTATATTATATTTCTATCTTTTTTCAATTTATTACTTAGTTTTCCTATTCAATAACAAAGCAGATTTGCAACTGTTATAATTTCATTTACGCAAAATTGCAATTATATACCATTGTGACCAAAGATTATTTGGTATGGGGACATAAAACAAAAGGTATGAATTTAGTTTTCAAAAACTGTTTTCTCTTCTTCAAAATACTCTCCTTAATTTCAATACACTTCTGAGTAAGTTTCTTTTAATCATTAAACCATACTTTGAAATAGTATTTGCGAACGCCACAAAACAATAATCACGAATAGGCAATATCAGTCATAGGAATAAGAAAAAGTTAAATATTATTATGTCAGAAGGTGAAGCCGTATTTGTTGAATGTTTTCCAAAACATTGTCCAATAATAACTGCAGAGGAAAAAAGCACGTTATCTTATAAAATTATAAAAAATTACGGTAAAACGTACCGGCTCTCAGTGTGCCGGTATGTTTTACAGTGAAACTCATTTTACCGGTACATGTAATGGAACAAAAAATCTGTTATTACGTAATTTTTAAATTAATTATTATTTCAAAATCGGTAAATCAGTCTAATTTAATAAATAGTACTGCAAAAATAACGGTATAATACTTATAGTAAAAATGGATCTTACTGTAAAGTTAATTTTACAAATGATGCACCCGAAATGCTGGTTCTTTATACCGTAATTTAATGAAACTTTTCTGACAGTGTACGAAGACAGGTATCTGTGAGATTTCTCTCCACATTTCAGATCATTTTTAGCGAATTGCTTCAAACAAAAGTCCCAAAATACTCAAATGATAATATTTATTGCTTGTCTGGGTAGTCAGTAGGATATAATACTACACAATCAAAGAAAACAATTAACATTTACCTTGGTTTATGAGGGATTTCAACATGGTCTTTTAGGTTTTGTTTCAAATTTCAAGAGAAATTCACTAGATTGTAGAGCTGTTTCTTTATCAGAAGTGTAGATTCAACCTTTTCATCAATGATAATGCTCCTTAAAAACGAATTACCTTGTGAAAGCATCTCTGAAGCAACATGAATACATTATTATTTTTGCACCAAATTCAGGGTTCTTAAAACGACAAAGCAACTTCAATTGCCAAAACAACTCCAATTGTCAAAACAAGTCCAATTACCGAAACAAGTCCAATTGCCCAAACAACTCTAATTGCCCAAACAACTCCAATTGTCAAAACAATTCCGATTGCCAAAACAATTCCAATTGCAAAAATTATCAAATAATAACTATAGTGTGGGAAAGTATGTTATTATGATTAGAAGACTCAAATCCATGAGCCTTTAGAAACGTTTCAAGTCGTTTACAACGATGTGCTTTAACAAAAACACTAAACCAATAGTCTTTAGTGACTTCTTCACCGAACAGTAGATCATCATATTGCTCAATACTACGACAAAAAAAGGAAATATTCAACATATACCATGTCTTCTGAGCGACTTTCACGTGGTGTTTCAGAACAATGCGTCCCCTTGTAAGAACAATCCAATTGGTTGTTGAGCTGCTTATGTATCATGTCAGTTTCAT
Organism: Parasteatoda tepidariorum; assembly: GCF_982258835.1. Taxonomy (NCBI): domain Eukaryota; kingdom Metazoa; phylum Arthropoda; class Arachnida; order Araneae; family Theridiidae; genus Parasteatoda; species Parasteatoda tepidariorum. The sequence goes on from NC_141765.1 coordinate 56,061,475, forward strand.
CATCGGTAATAATAGGCTTTTTAAACAAGTTGCCTTGCAAAAGAATCTATCTCTTCAAACAAATTCAAGGTTCTTAGAGCAGCTCGAGATGCGACTAGTCGAAACATTAAATACTCTTTTAAAATTGCTTGACAGGAACCAAATGAGGCACGAACTTGTTCATTTATGACTCTTATAAACAAATGGTGATCATCGAATATCAATTCTCTGACTTGATCGTTGGGTTGATCATGAATCGAAGTGAATGATCTATTAGATGTCTTATCTCCTTCTGCGAGTTATACTAATCATATACTGTTTTTGATAGACAGAGGTTACTAATTGCTTTTATAACACTTCACTTTTTATAGCAAAACTTTGCCTGCAAAGATACATTCGAATGCATTCTCTTTTCTCAGTATGATTCACAAGTTCGGAAAATCAACGGAATTTTAATTTATCCGTGATTAAAAAATTTATCATTTTCGATCGAAAAAAAAAACTAAATACATTTCTAACTGTTTCCAAAGGTTTGAAGAAGTATAAATATTTGCTGTCGAAAAGATTTATCCAGATTACCTGTACATAATGAGTTGGCAAATTTTTTATTAAATGTGTCTTGTGTGTTATAATATTCACTTTATATTCAATTTCCTTTCTTTCTCAAAAAGGTTAAACATAGAAACTTATCTGTTTTTAAGTATTGGTTAAAACACATCTAAATTTTAATTTTCTCTAAATTAGAATGATTAGAAAAAAAGTATAACTACGTTATCTAAGTTTAAATTTCTGTTTATGAATGTATCCATATTAGATTACTTTTTTTATTATTATTCCTTTGGGATCACATACAATATTAATTTAAACTTTAAAACTCAAACCGCAATTTTAATTCATTTTCCTCCTCCCACTAAAATCATTTTTCTTTAAAATAGAAATGTTATTTTTCTTTCTTAAACTCCTAATGTTTAATATGAAATATTTCTTTCATTCAAAAATTTAAAATAATATTATCATATCAAACTTCTTTTTGGAATCAAAGTCTGGAAATTGTATTTATTTTTTTTTTTTTTGCATATCTAAGCACTTTGAAATCAAAGCGATAAAGAATGTGCTAGGATTAATTATTATATTTAATTTCCTTTTCTACAAGTAAAACATTTACATTCCTGTAAAGCTTATTTTTTAAAAATAAAGTTATAACTCATAATTTTAGCAATCCCTAATGATAAATGAAATGGTTTAAAGGGAAAAAATTTTCCTGCGTTTCTATTTGATAAAAGACGCAAAACTAATATTAAAATGCTAAAAACTAAATTTCAATTCAAACTATATTAAAATTAGTTTTAATATAAAGCATAATGAATATTTTAATTGAATTATAATTTCATAGAAAAATAAACTAACATTGTGAAATAGCATTGTAAAATTATTTATTCAAGAAACTAAATTTATATGCATCTAATTATGAAGAGAGAAATGCTTCCTTTCTCTTTAAATAACAATTTTTCAAAATAATTATCTTTTCTAAAATCACAATCTTGAAATGTTTTTAAAATTTAAAATGCAGCAATTAAATTAGGAAATAATTTATTTTTAAGATATTTCTCTTAAACTTACATTTCTTGTTAGGAAATTCAAAAGCACTATTCTGCACAGTAAAATATTTTGGTGTTGCAACCATTTCTGGTGTTGAGGCAAATTAACTGCGTTTTTTAAGTACAGAGTTGCAGTTATCGTGAAAAGAATTCAACAAAAATTGACAAAATAATAGATTTTTGAAAGAATGAGTGTGAATATATTACTAAAAATGTGCTTCTTTTTTAAACAAAATCTTTTTACAATGCAGTCATTATACTGATTCTAATCAACATAAACATTTATGTTGTCATTGAAAAATGAACATAAAATGAATGAATGAATAAATAAATAAATAAAACTTTAGCAATAGTAAAAAAATAATTTAAGAAATGCTACTATATGCAATCTAAAATATATAAGTTTAACACAATACCAAAAATAAAGGCAACTACACAACAAAATTTTTACAGTGCAGTATTAGTTCTGTTTCTAATAGAAATTCTAGTATTGGTTCAAATTAAATACCAATTTCAAAATTTGAAATAATTTAATATTTTTAACTTATCAATAATTTTATGATTCATATATTAGTATTTGAGTTCAATTCAAAATCTTTAGAAATAATACTCAATTAATAAAATTTTTTGCACTTGAAATAATTTATTTTACATTCATCGTTTCTTGATTAGGATTGTTTTGTATACCATTTCTGTAAACATATATTTTTAGGTACTTTTTTAAACCCATGAATAGTTGCATTAGTTAAAATGTACATGCCTATTTTCACAAAAAAAACCAGTTTTAAGACTCAAACGTATTCTTTTCTCTTTTATGATCTACTTATGATCTCTTTTATAATACTTTGAACTTATATATACATTAAAACTTAACATTCATTATCCTAATTTCGGAACTCATTTCAAAGATTCTCATATAAAATTAAAACTTCGTAGTGGATTTAAATTCACGAATTACCAGTTTGCTTTAAAATTAGTTAAACGAAATAATAAAAACATTTATTTATTTACTTAGCAAACAATTGTTAACTATAAAGCAAAAAAAAACATAAATAACTGCAATTAACGTTGAATTTTGAATGGAATGAAAACTATTGTTAAAACTTAGAAAAACTATAAGAATCAATTAAAAAACTGTCAACATAAAATTCCAAAAAAACATGTAACCAAATAGATTTTAAAGTTCACTAAATACGTTCAAGATAATATGAATACATTTTTCTTTATACGATGAAGACAACATAGTGTTGTTAATTAAACTTCACTATAAATAAATACTGTAGATTTTTGCTTGACAAAATACAAAAGAAAAATAAATTACCTATCATAAAAACTGAAGCTTAAAAATAGATCCAATTTATTGAAAGAGCTACCAACAAAAGAAATTTAAAAGATAAATGAAGGAGCAAGATATACTGATAAGTTTGATCAAAGTTATCGATTTTTATGCACCAAATTACTTTCTTTTTTTTCTACATGACGCTCGTTAACAAAATATTAAATAACGACATATTGCATATAATTATGATAATTAGTTTGTCACGAATACGCTTTTTTAATACTGCTAATTTATTTTCTTTGAAATATCTAGTTTTTATCAAAAAAATTAGGATATCGTGCTAATTTTTTGCCATTTATTCTTTCATTTACTCTAAGGTAAGCAAATTTTTCATAATCAGTAAGCCTAAAAATGCTGATAAATGGTTATTAAAAAGTGTTTAATAGCTGGAATATTTTTCTATGCATGAAAATTGCTCGATAATGATTAAATAACTAAAATAATTTTGTTTAAATTTTCTGCTCCTAAAGTTTGACGCAATTGTTATTTTGTGTTAGAAAAGGCTTAAATAAAGCGGTGTTTTTAATTCTCCACACAAATACATAAAAAAATTTTAATAAAGTTTTTTGTTGAATATTTTTGTTGGTTTTTTAACTCGCACTGAGAAAAAAAGTGTGTGGTCAAAGGGGTTAAATTTATCGTGACTTTGTGCTCTATGAGAGCACCAAAACGATTGGAAATTTTCACGTATGCCCTTTGGTAATGATTGTGGTTAGATTTACCATAAAATTTAGTTTCATAATATGGGATATAATTAAGTAAATGTTGCAAAATTTGATATAATTATCATGATATCTTACAGCATGGCGTAAAAACTATTTATTCGGTTAAATTTAATTCTTAGTTTTATATTTTTTACTAAATATTTGGCAATAAAAACTATAATTTTTAAAACCAAAATTTCCGATAAACCGCAAGAATATGAAGGAAAAAATTATTAATTATATGGTTTAAATACCATATATTTTGGTTTTATTACCAGAATTATGTATTTTTAATCAAACACTTCATTATCGTACAGTACGGTAATTTTACTATATTTTTTATTCTCTGTGAGATATTAAACTATTTAATTTACCCAATTCATATTCAATTCATTCTAATTCAACAACAAACTCATGTTTTACTTAATATTGAAAGACTTGCTAAATGCAAGCGAAATTAATGAGTTTTAAATCAATTTTTTTCAATGTAACTTAACGAGATACCACAGTACAAGTTTTTAAAAAAGTTCTTGTTTCCGAGATGAATATATATATGAAATAATTATGCCAAACACAAATATAACAAAGAAACAGGTTAATTGATCACATTTTTTGTGATACAAATACATTGTTTAAAACAGTTATATTTACACAGAGCACAAAATAATAAAACAGAATATTACTTTACATCTAACGATCTTTTTTTCTATAACTTCTTAGCTTCTTACTATTTTTTGCACAGATCACAAAATAATAAAACAGAATATTACTTTACATCTAACGATCATATTTTCTATTACTTCTTAGCAATCTTAATGACTCGAAAATTGAGTTTGAATAAGCTAAAATGTGTGTTCAAAACACATTTTTAGCCACGAAATCTTACACAAAAATGTGTTTTGTAGGAATAATTTCTTCTTTTCGACAAAATTCTGAACAGAAAAACACGGAAACAGCTGAAATCTAGAAATATATGGTAACAAGTTTAGTCAGGAGAGCGTTCTTAAGTTTTGACTCCTTCATGCTGGTTTCACTTTTTTCATATTCACCACATCTTGGAAAATATTTCAGTGAATCTAAAACTTTTTACACAAAATTATCAAGATTTGTTTTTCAAAGATAATTTTATGCGAAAACTAATTTTTATATATACCTCTTATTTTTCATTGTTTAATTTAACATTCGAGATGAAACTTCAAAATCATAAGGTATACGAATACTCTAATAATATTAAACAGTGTAATTTTAAATGAAAAATTGAGAAATTAATTGATATAATTTAAAAAAATTCTATTTCTAATTTTCATTGCATGAGAAATATTCGACTGGTTTTATAAATATCTAAAAGGAGAGCTAATGAGTTTTTTTTTCAATGTGATATTCGCGCTCAGTTCGTTAAATTCTTTCAGGATTGGGCTCTTTCATCTCTGCTGTCTAATGCATTGCAAAAGATTTGATTTTATCGTTGTCCAATGCATTGCAAAATAATTTGGATTAATTTAAGAAAAAAAAATACCAGCACTCAGGTGCCATTACTTTTTATCATAAAATCCAATTTTATTGTTAAATTTTACGAAACCAAAAATCTGATATAATGTAATTTTTATACAGTAATATTTACTTTAAACTCACTGGATTACTTTTACTAAATTTTAGCGGTTGAAATGAATTTTGCGGTAAAATTTATTTTACAAATACTGCACTCAAAGGACCAGTAATTTTTACTGTAATTTGACCCTGAATTTTTCACAGTGTGTAATAGACAAATTCTACATTCTTTGATATGACTTAAATTTCAAAATTGAAAGTAAACTAAGGATAATAAATTTCTAACTTTCCTGTACGTACGATATTTAAAAATACGTAATTTTATTAAATTAATACTACGCATGCTTCAATGATTTGAACTCAAAACCATTAAAGAAACTTATGCTTATTAACGTAAAAAAGCGGTTTTGGTTCAAAATACATGACGTAATATTTAATTGCTTACTTCAATTATCCCATAAATACTCCATCGCAAAATTTATTCTAGATATGAAAACCAGCAAACGGAAAAGTGGTAGCACATTTTTGTTTTCCGTTAAGTAGATTCTTCTTTCTGTTAACTACCATATTAGTTCTAAAACGCATGTGTCTGTGACTTTAGTTTTATAAATAAATACTTGTAATACTAATATATTATGGTAGGAAAAATATAGTGAAAATCTTGTTTCCGCGAAATAAATATTAATAACTCAGCACTTGTGCTACCACTTTTTTGGGGGAAAAAAAACAATCCTTTTCAAGGGACGTTAAGCATAAATAGGTTGCATAAAGTGTTCTATGTCCATTCATAAAACTGAACGTGTGACATTTGTTTTCAAAATCAGCTCAGTTCATTTTGAAAATTATTCTGGAGAGAAAAAAACACAGTGAGTTGGGGTAAATGCTTTTTTTTCTCAGACTGTAGTAAGTTAGTGAGAAATGTAACGTTATTATATAGCACGTAATTTACTAAAACATTCATTCCTAATATTGACAAATAGCGATTTTCTGGAAACTCTTATTCAGTAGTTTCATCAAAATTTAATTACAATAAACAACTTTCAAGGCAGTGTACTAGCAAAAATTAATTTAAAGAGTTACCTATTATTGTGAAAGTCTTAAGATTTATTCACATTTAATTTCCAATAAAGTGTTTGTTTTAGATTCGAATTTGGATCCGTTTTAATCTAATTGAAACGCAACATGTCACCAGAACTTTTCCTTTGATCTCTAATAATAATTTCCTTTGAACGTATGATTTGTCATTGTAATTGAATTTCGCAGCTTAATAGCAAATGACTGTAGAATTATTGTATATGCATGAATTTTTGACAAAACAGCTGAAAATTAAAATTTCGCAACTAATTTGATAAATAAGACAGCTTAAAAGGACATGTTAGGTGTATCTTCTACATTTTTAGAAATTTTGATGTGTATTGAATCTTAATATCGTTCAAATGTTGTGCTACCTTAAATTGATACAAAGCAGATGATATGATATTACTTAAACTTGATGATACTATTTTATGCTTCAACCATTTCACACCTTAAATTTTGAGTAAATTTGTTCCGTATAATGTGTCAACGTTAAACCATTCTTCTTAAAGCGTTACCATGACTCTGGACCACTGAAGGTGCTCCAGCTTCTGAGGCAGTGTCAGGGTCATCTGAAACATTGGTTTCTTAGCTGGTAGTTCATATTGCGGCAAACTTTGTTGAACTGTTTTGAGCATAAACTTGTTGCAAAAACACAACTGCGTTTTCATATTTAAGGTTCGTTATATGATTTTGCAATTCCTCGTGCCCATGTGAATAATAAGTCAGTTTTCTTGGTTGTTAGTACACTATAAAAAGTTTTCGTGCATCTGATGAACACCAAAAATGGAGGCAACTACTTTACGCCAAAGTAATGTTTAACTATGCGTTCCACTACACCAAAACTAAAGATAGTTCCTGGTGCAGTGAAATAGCTAGAATGTTCTTTTGAACTATTTGGTGTGAAGTGTCAGTCACCAAGTTTGTTATTTAGTAACACTAAAGTTTATCATTACAATAAGATGCGATGCACATAAGAATCAGTAAATTACTTTTACGATAAAATATAAACCGAAAACCATAAATTTAGGATGCATATATAAATTATTTCTTAAATTAATATTACTTTGTTAATCAAGCATACACGCAAACCATACAATATATTAATATGAATTGAACAAAACACAAGTGAATAGAAGTTAAATATTATAAAATTATTTTATTCACCTGACAGACTTAAGCAAATCTTATGAGATTAAAGCTAAAACTATACATGCATTTATAACTGTTTAAATGAGTAGCTTATTAGGTCAACCCGAAAAGATTTAAATTACTTGGCAAATAATCGATGGTGTTATAATAATTTTTATCAATCAGGAAAGATGATTGAAACTTACTTGGTATTAAATAGGCAATGACGAGTTTCACCAATTAAATACGACGAGAAGTTTATTTCATGTGAACTGACCGTCATCTTGACAGCCATATTGTCTTCTTTTTGAAATAGCACAATTATTCGCCTTTAAACATCTAACAATAGCCCAAAAGCATGTGCTCCATCACCATTTCGTACAAGAATTTAGTTAAATCTTTTAAATATACACGAATTATTCACAAATTTACGGAGCTCTGGAAAACACAATGTTCTTCTTATTGGTGTAAGCTTTGTCAAATATTGGCGTTCAGATATAACTTCTCCCTTTGAAATGTAGATTCGGTATTTGCTCGAAATAAAGTAATCATTTACACAATGTTTTGAGTTTTTTCCTCCTGTTAATTTCCGCCTGTTAAATGTAATTCATGCTCTTAATCTGATTACTAATACCTCTTTTCTTAGTCTAAATACCTACTCAATAAGGACGTGAGACCAGCTCTTTCTTCCTATAAAACTGACAAATGAAGTGCATTCCAAAATAGCAATTTATTATATAATATATAATATAAATAGCAATCTATTATAATTTCTTATATAATATTAAACTAATAAAAAATGCACAGAAAGTAGCAATTTTAATAAAGTGCACTTTGTGATGAAAATTTATTTAGATTAATTCACATAGTTTCCTTTTCATATATAAGAACCTTTATTAAATTAAATAATTGTTTTAAGGGCATTTTGTATAAGCTATATTATAAATAAATCATAATTTATGCTAGTAACGCTAGTGTATGTTGCAAATTATTAACTCAACTGCGTGCACTTGAATCATTAGGCTTTAAGATTGAGAACTTCCTTGCCATTCTCTATCGATTTCCGTAGTTGAACACTTTTAGAATCCATATGCTTTGAGGTTAACTAAGTTATAATTGTAACAAAAAGGGATAATAATCTTAATTACTTTCGATATAGTAGTTAAATTTTTATTGCTTAAGATTTAATCATCATGAATTTATTAAATATTTTCAATTTATTAAGTTTTTTTTTAAACAGCAACAAATATGGTGTGAAAGGGCGGGGAAACTAACAAAAAAATTACAAATTATTACTAAAATTTATTTGGTGCTCAAGATTCTCTTTTAGCAAATGAATTTTTTAAGAGTGTGCAATCATTTTATTAGGTTTTAAAATTTGGTTCATATATAAAACAGAAAACGTAAGCAATGAAGGTATTAAATAAATAAACCCCTAAAACTGACTCAGTAAGATATTACTTGATTAAAAACTCCAAAAAAATCATCAATTGCTGCACATTTTTGGAATCTTGGGGCATAAATTCAATTTCAACAATACCGAAATTATTTCTACCCCAGTCACATAAGTTCATCTTAATAACCTGGAAATTCCCTCGTGCATTTACATTAAACATGGAACATTAAACATTAGAACATGGAAATGCATTTTACCCGGATTTGCTTCTCTCTGTTACTGTGTTTTTCTGGTATTGTCTCTCATCTTAATTTTCTCATTTTTCGTTGGCAACTTAACGTTTTATACTTCAAATCACTTTTTTCTCTTCTCATTCACTTCTGGCAAGTCTTGAACATGGGCCTGTATTTAAGCGTTTGAAACATGTAGATTGTTTTTTCCAACTGGTACGTTTTTGAGGACAGTGAAGGTATTATTAAAGTAGCGCAAAACATTCAAAAATCTTAAAATTCATTAGCTCTTTTGTTACTTTAAATAATAATGCTATTAGTCATCTTCCAAAATGTTAAAAAAAAATTATCTCATTAGAACCCCTTATAATACTTTGTTTCGTTTTCCATTCGTTTAAATTTCATGATTGCATCAAATTTTGAATATACTGTATAATCATTCTACAATGAAGTTTCTCTTCTGTGAACTTTTCCCTATTTTTAAATTTTTTATTGAAATGTTTAATAACATTAAAACTTTTCTCTATACAACGAATTTTTCATACGTTTTTCTTTTCAATTTTGTCATTTTCGGAGTTTTTTAGTCGTTTCGCTCTTTGATTTAAATCAGGTTTTTAAGAAAGCGCAGCTCATACGACAATTTTCGGCACAATGAATTCCCTCTCACACTTTCCTGTTCTTAAAATCACTCTCATAATTCCTCGAGAACGCTTAACATAACTCATTTCAAACAATCTTTAATAATACGTATTAATTTACTCGTAAGGAAAAGTCACATTTATGTACTTATCACATCGACAAAAAGTTTTACTTCAATTTGTATTTATCAAAGCCATATATAATTCCATAATATTCATACAACTCATATGGACCTTTAGATCATTAAGAAAAATTGCTACCATTCAGCTTATTTAAAAAACACGTGTAAACTTCTATACAGATACAATTTATTATTTAAACAAATATTTATTTACGCGAGTACTGATATAGCTCCAGACAAAGTTTGCTTTCTTTATTTTAAATAATTTCACTTTCATTCATTTAAAATTAATCTTAGCCACATGTATCGCAAACCATATAATGATATGCAGTTAAGAAAAAGTAATATTTCATAAAGCCGCTAATTTGATATATTTTTTTGGTAAATTCTAATTTAAATTTTATATGCATCTATGGACATTATGTAAAATAACGTTAGAAAAATAAATTAATTTTCTCTTAAAATAGAATAAGCCTTAAAATTGATACACATATTTGAACATTTCCCAGCGAGTAAAGATAAAACGAAAATTTACGAGGCTCTAAATTAAAATCATTTCGCGTTTAATTACTTCAAATATTTGAATTACTCTTTGGTTCTTTTTCTAGTAACAACTAATAACTTACCTTCTCTTAAGAAATTCATTTACAATGTTATTTTAGCCGCTTTAAAGGATCTAATTAAAATTTTTAATCGGTAATCAACAGGCATTTGCCACTAAATCTGTTTATTGGCGCTTTCTGCAAATTTTCATTATTTAGATTACATATTTTAACGAATTTAACTTTAATTGGAAAAAAAATTGGCATTAGGTTTTTTAAAAATATTGGTAAACAAAGATCCATTTATTTACTCACGTTCATGTTTTATTAATTCTTCTTCTTTTAATTTATATTTCTAAAATAGAATTTATGCTTTAAAGAGTAAAAGAAATAAAGTTATATTATATATTTTTCACTACTGAAAGTTAACTATTAAATAGATTTCTTAACTAAATATACTTTTGGAAACTTAGAAATTCAAATTTCAGAAAAGTGAATGTCAGAAAAAGTTACCACTGTGAAAATACCACTGTTACTTGTAACAAATTAAACTTATTTAAAGTATTCTTTACAAGAAAAAAATTTTCATTATAAAGAATATTTTTATTCTTATTATCATTCATTGAATTAAAAACAAATTTCGCTGAAAAAAGGGAGGGTTTCTAGAATTTACCTCTTCTTTGTATGCAAAGATGAATAAATAAGAAAATAAATAAATAAGATTTTTTTTATTTTTCAATTTTAAAGGAAATTAAAAGAACAAATTTTGATAAAAACAAGCTTGCTTATTGATCACTGTGTTGCATGTAATCAGATACACTGCAAGATTTCGTGTAACTTGACATAACACGTGTATCTTCTTTTCTTTTCTGTATCTTTTCATGTATACATTTTCGTGTATTAACACCAAAAATGGCGGCAACTACTTTACACTAAAGTGGTATTCCACTAACGTTACCACTAATACTCTCGCTCCTTCTCCGGCAACCTCACTTTTGCACAATTTGGTTCTTTAACTTAACCTTGATCGTCTGCCCGAGTTTCAATTTAAATATATTCAAATGTAATTGAGAGACGCCATAATAATAAATAAAAATCACCTTCGTAACTTTTCTTAAGGGACTTATTTTACTTAGAAATAAATAGAACGGATTTCTTTGAAATAAATCATTGAACTAGAAATTGACTTTTAGTACTCATAGCCATTAGTGGGCATCTGGCCAGGGCTCTGAGAGGCTTCACGCTTCACCTTTTTAAAAATTTCTAAATTTCAATTTTTTAAAACTGCGCGGTATTGATCATTCGATTCCTTTTTGTTTTATCGTTAAAGAAGGCAATAGTATCCTCATGTTTACGGAAAAAACTTAATTTCAATCAAACTAGACAATAAAAAAACCAAAATTAAAAAATTAGATAAATTTTTTGATATTTATTTGATTGGGGCTCATAAATTCAACATTTTTTTAAAATAAACACAGCTGTTTTGTACATAAATCATGAAAATTAAATCATAATACACTGTTGTGCAGAAATTAAGGACAAAGTGATTCGTTGAATGTAAATTTTAACAGCTGTGTAGAAAATTAATAAAAATCATACCATATGATCCTTAAAATGCAAGAATACGGGAGAGTAAGCAACTTGCAAAAAAACAAATTAATACACAGAAACAATACGGAACTTTATTGAAATTTAGGCTTAAAACACAATTGTACAACTGTCCAAAACGTCAATGTTACTCGGAATTGACAAGAAAATTCCAGCATTTAGTATCGGATATTATCACCTGTGACTCTTAAGCAGAATTGACATCGTCAGTCCATGCTGAGGACCAGGTTATTGAGAAGCTCTGGATGAATTGCTGCCCATTCCTGATGTAGTGTTAATCACAGCTGAGGAATTTTTGCTGGTGGCTGGGGACGTGCTGCAAAGCATCTCCTAGAGTGGCCCACACGTGTTCAATCGGATTAAACTCCGGGGACCTCACCGGCATTTCCAGCATGCAATATCCTCAACTGTTCTTCTAAATAGTTCTTTGCAATATCTTCTTGAACAGTTCTATGACTGCCACTGTACGATAAGGTGTAGCATTATTGTCCATGAAGATGAACTCAGAGCCCACAAAACCTCTAAAAACACGCACATGAGAAAGGAGGTCGTCGGTAGAATAGCGACTAAACCACCTTTGGAGATGTGTAAATCAGTACGGGTACCAAGCAGGATATCGCCCCATACATGAACTCCGCCCGTCGATCCGCTGCCGTGGTTTTGCGAGGACTGCCTCTACTAAATCTCTGAACAGCTGTTCCTGTCCTCCGTAATGTGTTCCAAGCTGGTGAAATGATACTGCCAGAGATTCCACTCTGCAGCCACACTGGTCACACTTCGACCTTCTTCCAACTTTCCAATCATTCAACCTGACGTAAACTAATCCGGACGTCCTTTTCTGTGTTGTCTGTTGGCCATATCACACCGTGACAACAAATTCACTTTGTTTAAACTGATGTATACCGTACAATACCATTTACATAAATTCTGACCTTCAGCCGCCAGCTCGTTTTATTTCCTTACGACGCAATCCCGGTACGTCATGGTGCATAAATGCAAATTTTCTACTTCGTCATAATTGATCTTCTCAATGACCTTTCCCTACCTTGTAACTGCCAGTTTTGCAGTTATGATAGTTTTTCCATTTCGTCCTTAGTTTTTGCACACCAGTGTCTATAAAGTTTGAAGGAGAGAGAAAATATTTTTACAACTCAAATTCGAGAATTATTTTTAAAAAAAAATAAGGGTGAAAATCTTTTATTCAAGGGACACCACCGCAAAAGGAGAATATTTTTTTGTTGGTGCTGATTTAACTTAGCTTGGTTTCTCACTGAATTGTTAATGTTTTTATTTTGAACTTTTCATATGAATGTTGTTACGGTATCTTAATTTTGTGTTTTAACTTTTTTTACAACTATTCTAAAATATATTTTAATGACCACAATTAGCTTAGGGGAGGATGATTTTAAGAACTGGTAAAACTACTTTTTCTTTTATTATACTACTGATATTTATATGACACATTTGTAGTAACGTATTTATGTTATTTAAGAATAAAACTAATTTTATAATTAAATTGTCAAATTTATTCTAATTGTTGGCGAAAAAGTACGCGTTGCATTAAATTAGGGCTCGAAATGATGTATAATTTAGAAAAGCGTAAACGGGTGATTTTTCGCGTTAAGCCCAATTTCCTTTAAAGAGCTGAGGTAGCTCAGGGGATAGAGCACGCGCCTCCTAATGAGGCGAATCGGGCTTGAATCCCAGCAATGGCTGGTCGATACGAATTCCACACATGACGCCCATCGACCACAGTGCTGATGCAAAATATCCTCAGTGGTAGACTGATCATAGGTTAGAGTCCTCTTGCTGCGGATGTTTTCATAGTTTTCTCTCCATGTAACGCAATTGCAGATCAGTTCCAAAAAATACTTCACGAAGGCAAATTTCTACCATTACTTGATTCAGGAGTTCCCTTGTCTTCTCGATTAGGTTCAAAGTTATAAGGATTCAGAGTTGAACACTTATAGTTATTAACTGCTTACCCCCGATTACAATATAAAATAAAATTTCATTTAAAAAATCCTTTAAATTTATTATGTAGCAAGAACATGCACTTCGTGGGTTACAGACACCCAGAGACTTAATAAAGGTGACCTGCATGTCAGGTTCCCTGTAGTCTGCATTCCTTTGACTGTAAACCACAAAGGGTCCGTCCATCATGATACTAAAAACACCTATCTCGGGCAGAGGATGATTCAGGTTGGGTTCTCGCGAAGTCCTGATGAATCACGATTGAGATTGAACAGAGACTCGAGACGTGTTCTCATCTGGAGAGAACAAGGGAATTGATATTGGCTCTCTAATACAACCACTATGGTCGAGGAGGTCTGATGGTTTGGGCAGGCATCATAAACTGACATACTGACCTTCGTGTGTTTGATAAAGGTACTCTAACTGCTCAGCTGTTCAGGGACGAGATCCTTGCATTTTATGTGAAGCTTTTTGACTGAGCGTTTGGACCAAATTTCATCTTTATGGACGATAATGCCCATTCACACAAGGTTCAGTTGGTGGACGAATACCTCCAATCGGACGATATTCAATGATTAGAATGGCCGGTGATGTTCTCTGACCTTAATCCCATCGAACACATGTAGGGCGCCCTTGGACACTCAATTACAGCTCTAAGATCAACTCCAACGATCATCTATGAGCTCCAACGATCATCTATGTGCTTCTACGACGATCAAGAGTGGGAGCGGTTGCCACAGGGATTGTTAAGAACGTGGTAAACAGTATGAAACGCCATTGTGTAACTGCTGGAAATAATCATACACGCTATTAGATAGCTGTTGGAAGTAATCATACACGCTATTAGAAAGCTGTTGGAAGTAATCATGCACGCTATTAGATAGCTGTTGGAAGTAATCATACACGCTATTAGACTTGTTTTTCTCTGACAGATGGGGTGTCTGTCTGCTGCTATGCTGTTAACCAGTGCTAAGTGACCAGTTTCCTTATTTAGGACACAGATTGAGTTTATTTTTGTTTTCCCATAAATTGGTCTTATATTGAATTATATTTTGGACATGTTTCATTTTATTTGCTTTGTCAGTTTTTCTTATTGCAAAATAAAATAATTTAAAAGAAACATTTTCCCCTTTTATTGTTTTCAAAAGTGTTTTTCATTCGAAATCTTTTTACCGAATTTGTGTGCCATTTCAACTGCTGGATTGAAAAGCAGATTCTTGAGTAGGCTTCATTAACACACTGTTAAAGCATTTTAGAGCGAATGGTACCATAATTTCTGTAACCGTAATATGGTGCTAAATTAAATGACTTGGTCAAGTGATATTATGGCTCAACATGAATGTGATTCTAATAAAATTAACACATTATTATGGTTGCTGCAAATTTGCACTATATTATGGTACAAAGTACCAAAATCTTGATTCAAACTTTGACCAATTATTATGATTATTTCAATTATCGATTTACATTATAAACCCATAACTAAATGAGTAAAAATTTAATAACTAATCACTACCCACAATGCCTCGAAAATTAATTACACTCTAATATTTCGTTTAAAAAAACTAGCCTTCGTACATTTCTTCGTAAATAATATGCATATTAAAATTTTTATCGTCATTCTTATTTAAAAAAATTTTTACGTTCTATTGTAATTCTTTTATCTCTCCGAACTAAAAAAAAAGGTTTAGTAGACACATAAAGAAAATTAGAAAAAAACCTTTTTCTTTAAAAAAACAAACCCATCGCTTCTTTCAGCTTTCGCACTTCACATACAAAAGGATGAAACGCTTATATAATTCTGTTCTTATATAAATTTCTCGATGACAAACTAATGATTTATGGCGAGCTTTCTGAAAACTCGATAAAATTTTATTAAAGAAATCAGGAAATAGTTATTGAAAGTAAATGTTTTATATAAGAATATATTCGACCGTTCTTATAATGGTTTGAAAAAAAAATTATTTCAATCTTCGTTGTTTTCTTAGGGAAAATTTTTCGCTTAAATAATCCTCATTTGACTTTAATTTAATCTTCTTATCATGAAAGACCAGAAACGTTATTTGATTTCGACGCTTTAGTATCCATCATTGCTTTCAAAAATGGAGGATTAACGGAAATTATTTATCTGAGGAATGACAGAGTTTGGGATCCTTCACTTTTTTTAAAATCTGAATGAACAGATATGGAGCTATTTTCTGCATTTTCAATCATTCTAGAATAACGCTTTTGGTATTTGTTTAGAATCTAATAAAAGAATATTTTATCCAGATATCAATTAATTATAATTTCAGTCACGCTTCCACCACTAAATAAATAATTATTTTAAAAATATTACGAAGTTCGTAGAAGGATGATCAAAAGCTTTAACTGAAGAATAATTAATGAAAATTGAGAGATAATCTGTTCAACCATGCGTGTTATATTAAAATTCTTTACATTTCTGATCTGTTTTATTATGATTTTTCATTTCTTTAAAGGCGGTAATAAGAAGTAATTGAAAAATTGATTTTCTTCAAATAAAAATAATAAATTACAACTTAATTTATTGGTGCATTTTCTTCAAAAAGTCTTTTATGAAATTAATATTATCAAGTCCATTAGTAATTAGATGGAAACAAAGAACTTAAAAACCTATATTATCCATTTACAAATGCAGATTTTAAGGATTGGTATTTAAATTTACTGTTAAAATTTGAATTAACTAACTACAATCACTTGGATCATTCCTGTATTTTAATCCATACTGCTTATCTACGTTAATTATCATTTACTTCACGAAATGAAATTGAGACAAAACAATGAATTTCTTACTTCTTTGTTTTTGTTAAAGAAACTACTAAATGATTAAAGGTTAATGAATTTATAATCACATTTTTAAATGAATTTTATGATTTAAGAAGTAAATTTTCCATTGTAAATGAATAGTTTAATTTAATAATATGATAATTAAATAATTAAAATAACTTGAAGATTACGTTAATTTTATAATTTAAAAGATAAATTAATTATATAATTTGTTGATTAAATGAATTTCAAATTAATATAGCAAATAAGGAGGTATGGCTGGGTAATGGGGCGAGACCGGGTACCTAAATTGGGCGAAATTAGTTCGGTTTTTTTTTTTTATGAACTAACTCAGAATTACGCTTTACCAGTCAAAAAGGATCTACGTTAGCGTTGTGTAGATAAGTACTCACGGCGTCTGTGTGGATAAGTTTGTTTTGCTATGTCAAATAACCCTCTAATGTTCTTTTGTTTTTAAACTAGCCTTATTTATTTGACATATTAGAGTTATAAAATATTTTCAGAACAGCTTATTATAAGTTTACCAAAGATTCATGTCCTAACAAACGATAAGGATTTAGTCCGAGAACAGCACTGTTCTTTTACGTTTCGATAAACCCTGCTTTTGGTGTAAGACCTAGTACTATCCGGTTCTGCCCCCCCCCCGTCATGTGAATATATGCTACCCCCACAAAAGTAGTGCAACGGAGGAAAAAGATAACTGCATCCAATGCTGAAAATTTTTTAAGAACCGCAGACGAAATTTATAGTGGGCCACTTTCTCAAAGCACAAAAAACCTTAATTTCAAAATTTGTAGAATTTTGAAAAGCCTTCATACAAAAATATAGTTTTTTTTTTTTTGAGATATAAAGAAATTCTGCGAAATTTTCTTCAAAAAAAATCTAATTAATAAACACTATATGTTCTGAGGATCCTCAGTCCCAGGATTAGGGACAATTATTCCTCCCCTCCCGTTGAGTACGACCTTGACTATATGCATAATTTTCTTAAATTGTCATGCAAAATCAAAATATTTGCTACTTTTTCACTGAAATTCGAGTATTTCTAAATTCCACATAGAATTAACATGTGTACCTGGTTTTACCCCACTAGTGGGATAAAATTAGGTGGTTTGACTTTTCTAGAAAAAAACCATTTTTTTTAAAAAAAAAGTAGTATTTCCACAGTTTTTCGAAAATGATGTATTATATACTACTTAAAAATTAATATCTGGGTTAAATCAGGCATTTATAAGCCAAACAGTTTGACTCCAATAAGCCTTCGAATTCTAACCCTCCGGCCTCACCCCACTTTCACCTACAAATTTTTATTACGTATATTTTGAGCATTACTTGATGAAATTGGACTTTTCTGACATTCTTTGCAAATTTAAAATACAACTACAAAACCAATTAACAATTATTATTAGAAATATAATTTTTTACTTCATATCATGTGGTTAGTATCAGTTCGATGATTAGATAATGCATAGTTATGATAGTTTCGATGATTAGATAATGCATAGTTATAAAGAAAAATATCATGCTCCGATTGCCTTTTTTTAATCTCCTGATGCCGATGATTTTGAGGGACTGAAAAGTGTACTTTTAATTGTTAAATGATTTTCTTTTCCTTTTGTTACATCAGCCTATGTTTAAATCAAATTTCTTTAAAATTTGGCCAGTAATTTGCAAAACAGAATCGACTAATTCAGAAAATTCTCTCAATTTTAAACGCCAGTGTAGATTACCTCTCTTAAAATATGTCTAAAAATAAAAAAAAAATCTAGTTTTAAAGCCAGGAACCCCAAATTATACTCAATCTTAATTTAGGTGAGTTAGTGTGTGAAGAATAGTAATTTAGCATAGAAAATGAATCTGCGTCTTTGCATTGATGATAATACTTATCTTTGTAACGTTTTAATTTCTACTTCATAAGTTGTTTTCTATTCCAATTCTCCAGGACAAAAATAGCCCTACGTTTTTTTAAAACCTAAGAATTATTTCGATAGGCAAGAAAAATTGTCCTAGCCAAAAGGAAATTACATAGCTTAAAAGCAGGAAAAAAACTTTTTTTTGATCTCGTGGACAACTATTTTTACTAACTAATCTTCATTAGGTAAGAACGTTAAAATCAGTTAAATCAATGTTGCTACTTATACGCACTAAACCTACTTGATCTTAAGACAGTGTTTCATTTAACATAAAAACTAAACTAGTTTTGACGTATAAAATAATAGAACAATAAATAAATAGCTTTAATTCATTCCAAAAACCATTTGACAAATTTCACTACCTGAAATAGACTACCTTTACTGTAACATTTCGAAAAACATAACTGGTTTTAAAACTACGAGGTTTCAATTACACTCATTATTTAGCTTCTAAAGTTAATGTAGGAGAAGTAATGATTATACTGACAACGTAAAACTGTGTCTGGTATCTTACGATCGGTTTTGTTGGTAAAATGTTACGGTACGTAACATTTTATTTACGCTTAATCCTTTGTTATCTATTACTATACTACAAAAATAACTTTTTGGGGGGGAAATAAGAGTTGTTTCGTATAAGTATAAATACGTAGATGCCCACCAGGAAGAAATCCCACATTGTTTAAAGTGAAAAAGAAACAGCAATTAAGGCAAACTTAATTTGTTTAATTTTGCAAGCACTTAAGAACTTATCAGGTCTTATACACTGTAAGAAATTCCGCTTCAAATTACAGTCAAAAGTACAAGCACCCAGGGTTCTGGTACTTTTTACCTTTTTAAAGGACCATTTTTCTACGATTTACCATTTCCATATTTTTTCCATTTTTTTACTACGAATCTTCTCACTATTTTTTAATGGATTTTGGTATGAAGAATGGAAAGATGGAATGGATGGATTAAGGTAAAAATGGATTTTTCAGTAAAATGGATTTTCCGGATGATGCACCCAAAGTACCAGTACCTTTTACTGTAACTTGATCTGGAATTTTTTACTGAGAACATTTGTTTAAATTGTATGTAATGGCAGTAAATCAATTTTTTTTTTAAGTTGCTAATGTAAAACAAATTTATAAAAATCAAATATTAAGTGCTAAAGCGTAAAATTTTCTACCGATTCAAACACAATTTCCAGCAGAAACGAGAGGAGTTTGCATGCATGTAAATAATTGTTGTTGATTTAGTAAAGTTCATGTAGGTAAAGTAAAGATTAAACGGGCAAAATCAATCCAAATTTCGACACTTATGATGGTACTTTTTGCATTTCCGCAACATTTTATTTATGTGTTATACTTTGTTTTCTATTTCTATACTTCATCTTAAAGAATACCCTCTTTTCTTTTAGAACGAAACGTTGTTTTAAAGCATAAATAAGCTCAAAAAGGTTACCCAGTCAAAAGGAAGTCACTACTTTAAAAGCAAGAGGAGCAGATCTCATTTTTTTCCGAATTTACTACCAACCTTGAAAAAACACTATTTGATCTTTAAAACAATCAATTTTACTAGGTAATCTTTATTGGGTAAGAACGTTAAAGTTTCCATTAACAAAAGATGATAAATCGGGTGAACATAAGCGTAATTAATCAAGCCAATGAAGAAAAAAGCCTTTTATTTGTTTCAAACGTAACAAACTGTTTCGCAAAAGAAATAAACTACCCCTATGATCTTAAGAGTTGTTTTCGCTCTACTGAATTTCAAGAAACAGAGAAACGGTTTATCTATGAATAATGCATTTACTTCGAAAAAGAAAAATATATTTTCAAACAATTTAGCCAAATTGAAAAAGTCTAAAACTTTCAACTGCGAAAAAGTTCACTTTCAAGCTTTCAACTTTTTTTTATAGCAAATCTGTTTTGCACGTCAGTCTCATAAACTTCCTCAAAACCAAAGCAAATAATGGCTTAACGAATTCTATGACCTGTCTAGTATATTCTGCAGTGCTTTAAACAATAAAATTACAAAAAAAAAATCTAATGTAAACAGAAATTTTGATTCTTCCAGTTTCATCTACTCACCTTAAATCCTCTTTTGACGTTCGTTTTTTTACCGTATGTTGGTGAAGGCTAAAATCCCGATTGCTCAATTCAGACTTAGAATTTCTACGTTTCAAAATGGAATAAATTTACATATCTTAAAGAGGTTTCTCTCATTTTGAGTTTCTGTTTAAAATTCATTATTGGTTCGGTATGCTTTTGATCGTAGTATTTTCATTGAAAGAAATATTAAAAACTTCAATAGCGCACATGCAATTTTCCAATGTTAAGTCTATAGTAAGTAAAAATATTATTCTGTTCTTTTTCTCCGTATATTGTCAGATATTACTACGTCCAAATGGAAGAGAGCTTGTTCAATTTCTATATTACTAGGGATAAAGGCAAAATTATTTACATATTTACATACCAAATCATTTGAAGAGATTTTACAGGGGGGGGGGGAGTTAAAGGAATCACTTAGGAAAACGCATATTATGTTTGAAAATAAGAACAATACAAATTTTTTAATTATATTTTTAAAAAAGCGTAAAAGTTTAAAAATGCGTATTTTTTCATTCAAATTTTAAATGCCTACATCTACCTCAAGAAGATTTAGCACGATTATTTCTTCTTAAATCAAGCATTCAAAGGTAATAAAGATGTTAACAAATTAATGATTGTTCATGCATTTTATATAATTAGGAAACAGTAAAAATATTCCATTTATGCAGTGTGTCTCAATGTTTACGCGAAAAATAATTAAATATTACAAAATGTTGGTGTTTTTTTTTATTAATTTATAAAGTATGGATTATAGGGTTATATAAGTAATTATCAATAAGGTAACTGGACTCCGTGGTTTTACTCATACATACGCACTCTTTAATAAAAATTTCATGAACCATTTTATATAATTGTAGCTGAATTTCTTTTCAATGCTGTACTAAATTTTCTTTTTCAAAGCTTAGGTTCAACGGGAAATTACATAACCAATGAGTGACTCAAAATTCTGCGATATTCCAAAATTCAATATTAATGAACAAGGAAAATGAGTTTTTCTTTTTCGTTATTAGCACTTCATTTCAAAAAAACTTAAATATCAGCTATACACAAATAGGAAAAAATAAAAAAAAATAAAAATCTTGTATGAATTCCGGAATATTTTTTATTGACACACACAAAGCATACTGTTTATTTCCAAAGAGCATAGTTAATCAATGTTTCTATTATTCAAAAACAAACAATTTAACGACGAAGTATCTGAATCATTCAAGAAAAACTCCTGTAATCAAAGTTTTTTTTTTTTACAAAATACTTGTAAAATTCTATAAAAATCTTTATTTTTGCTATTTCGACAACAATTAATTTTATTTCCCGGTTGATACTGCTTACTTGCTTAAAACGCCAATTATGATATTCACTGATATTAATTAAATAAGAACTTACATCTATATTTCTATTTAAAGTTCAATATTTAAAGTTCAATTTTTTCAAAAATAAATTAAATGTAAAAATAAGGTTAATAATTCATTTAAATAAAACCTTGTAAGGGCTTTAAATGTTTATGTTCTATTTTTGAAAGAAACAAATGCTTTCAATTATTTATTATCTACAGTTTATACTGATAGAATTGGATATAAAAAGAAGCTTTTGCACAAATACAGTTGTTTTAACTTTTTATTATGAAATTATGAGATGCCTCTATTCATTTTTAGAACTCAAATATAATATGAATCACACACCCATATAATATGCTTTGCTTTTCCTCCTATTCATTTTTGCAGTTGGCTGTAAGAGTTACGACAGCAACTTTTAAAGTCCTGTTTAGTAGCGATCTCCAATTCTGAATTCAGGATTTTCTTAATGTTTTAACCACCCTTTTCCATAAGATTGTCCCTTTATATATTTTTTTCGATTTCGGTGGTTGTTAAATTCAATTGGTCACCAGACTCTTCCGATTTAAAAATAGGAAACTATTGTTCTCATATGTTTATGTTACCGCTGAAGCTCAAAAACTGTTTATGTACAGTACACCAAAAAAAAAAAAAAAAACCGGACTACTCTGAAAAAATTTTGATCTAAAATGATCGGATTTTCAAATTCGAGAACTCATTCCTAACGGTTCGCGGGGGTTACCTCAAATATGCAAATTAATTAGACGAAAGCAGACGATATTTTAAGTTACGAAATCAGACACAAAAACGTATTCCTTGAATAAGCGTACTTTTTTTTCCGACGAATTCGGATTACTGACCCCCAAAATATAGGGGGTAATCGCAATCTGGGAAATATGATCCCCATAATTTGACTAAGAAATTGGTTCAAAATTTAGATTTTTTGTTTCGTATTTCGCCATATCTCAAGTAATTTTTAAGCGAATTAAAAAATTTTTGCTCACAATTATTTCACTGTACATTCGAAAATGGTATAATAAAAATATAGGATAACTTCATCAATTACTAAAAAAATTTTATTAAAATTTATCTACAATTCCCGAAGAGATTTGGGTCGATTTTTTTTTCCATCCAAAAATGCTGAATTATGAGATGTCTATTTCGAATTTATTTTGAAAGTAATTCATCATGCTTTTTTTTTTCAACAAAAAAGATTATATCATGTACACACTAAATGTTTGAGGCCATAAACATCATAAACTACATTCTTCAATTGGCTTAGGAGAGTGTTTTTGGCGAAAAACTCAACGATTTTCATGCAGGCAAATCATGTTTCAGAGTATCACGGTTAATTAAACTAGTATATTAGGAAACAATGCTAAAGAACTGTTTGAAATAAAAATGTGCCCTTTTGAGACTTACTACTGTATCTCAAAACCCTTCGATTAAACTTCAATGAGTAATTATAGTTAAGAAAACATTTTTAATGTTTTCCTAAAATTAAACGCCTAAACTACTTTCAAGCATTGCAGATAAACAGCAATTAATTCTATGGACAGATGTTTTCATAAACTATGCATGACATTTATCATTCTGTCTGAATTCTGAAACATTCCTTCACATTAAACACATAAAATAATCATCACCTTTATTACCCCATCTTTGTTAAATCAAGGGTAAATATATCCAAATAAATAATATCTAGAGCGTTTAAATTGCAACTGATAATGTATGAGATAATACCAAGCTTTATAAGCTACTCTTTTAAATCAATTTGATAACTTATTGGTTGAAACGATCATATAGTAGAGGTTTCATACGATCGAAAGTTACTTCGGATACAAAAACACATATTTCATGCATTTAGAAAATTCGAACAATTTATATAAAGAATTAATTACAAAGTTTTGAATAATTAAATTAGTTATGATTGGGTTGCTTAGAAAGTAATTTTCTTTTTTCCCAACGGAAGACTTCATATTATTGTTTCATAGTATTGTTTCACAGCCAACTTAAGTCGTATTATCATTACAAATTTTAAAATTTATAAAGAAAGGCTTACTTGCGAAAAAGTTCGATTGATTCTACGATGTAGTTTTTGGTTGGCGCGCTTTCAAAGATTGAAAGTGAAAGACAGTATTTTTTAGCATATTTTAAATTTTTATTCTCGAAAAAGTAAAAATACTGTTCCAGTAAGAAAAAAATTATCCGTTGTATATGGAGAAAACGTACTGACAGTACGCCATTGCCAAAATTTGCTTGCAAAATTCCAATTAACCAAAATTTCGGATAAGGAGATGCCCTATGCTGGTGAAGGCACAAAAGCATTAATTGATGCAAACTGGAAAATTATAACTCTTGAGCTAGCTGAGAGATTAAATTTGTCGAATTCGCCACGGTCTATTGTTATGGTTCGACATATAGATTCCTCTTGCTCCTAAGGAAAGAAATTTATGTTATTTGTTTCTCAAACAGCTGGAAAATTATTCATTTTTGAACAGCTTCGAACGAGAAACGGGTTGTCAGCAATATTTGTCCGCGTCTCTACAAAACTTTTTAGATGGAAATGACCTTAACTTCAAATGTGGAGGTAAAAAATCACCTGGATCAATTTTTTGCCAGTAAGAAACAAAAATTTTATGAACTAGGAATCACGTTATTGCCAGAAAGGTGGCAAAAGGTAAGGGACCAAAATGAACAATATATAATTCAATAAAATATTTATTCACTATAAGAAAATAATCTTTCATTTTTATAAGGAAAAAACAAAATTACTTTTCGGACGACAATATATAGAAAAATTTGAATAAGAACACCTGACACAAAAATTTAATCTCAAACATCTTAGCTGTTTTAGACACATCAAATCAACTCGACTAAGAATTAATTCTCTCGATATAAAACTTTCAGACTAATAATGGCATTAATCAATCGGTAAAAATTTTGAAATAGCCTTTCATACGAAAGGCATATACTAAATATCACATTATCTCCAATCTTTACTAAATGAAATGTGCAACTATCCAAATCAATAAAATCTAGAGCAATCATATCCCGTCAGATAAAATAATTTCAAATAATTAATTCAAATTCAAATAATGATTAATTTATAAATCATGCTATAAATATAGTATGATAAACACTCATAAGTTGAAACGATTTAATTCTTGAATTCTCTTCTGTTTTATCGATATTTACTTTGGAGAAAAATACAGACATCAATCTTTATACATTTACAAAGTTTAAACTATTTCTCCAAAGAATTAATTGCAAAAAATTAATTGCAAAGTCCTGAACAATTAACATAATTATAAAATATAAGAATTCGAATGAAAACGCCTAAAAAAGATGAGCCAAACTCTAACTATTTTCGATCACATAAAACTAACCTAATTAACAATGAATTCTACTTAAATAATGAAGTAGGTTCAACTCAGCTAAATGAGGTTTTTAAACTGTTCACATTTATCATTCTATCTAAATTTTATAATATTCCTACATATTGAACACACATACTAATTATCGCATTGATTCCTCCAACTTTGCCAAATAAAGGGTAAAAATATCCAAGTAAATAACATCTAGGGAGTTTAAATCCGTACTGATAAAATATTAGATAATTTCAAGCTTTATAAGTTATGCTTTAAATAC
Organism: Parasteatoda tepidariorum; assembly: GCF_982258835.1. Taxonomy (NCBI): domain Eukaryota; kingdom Metazoa; phylum Arthropoda; class Arachnida; order Araneae; family Theridiidae; genus Parasteatoda; species Parasteatoda tepidariorum. Next base: position 56,087,151 of record NC_141765.1, read on the forward strand.
AATTTGATAACTCATAGGTTGAAACGATATAGTAGGTGATTGATTGACCGTTCTATCGAAATGTACTTCGGAAGAAAAAAAACAGACATCAATTTTGTAATACATTCTCAAAGTTTGAACTATTTCTCCAAAGAATTAATTGCAAAGTCTTGAATAATTAAATAAGTTATTATATAGAAGAATTTAGACCGAACTGTCTTTGGGGATAGTGAGTTTGAAGCTAACCTTTCGTGCTCATCGTTGACTCACAGCATTTCACAGAGTTATAGCTATCAATTTTCAGCTGGCTTCTACCTAATTGAAATGTCACATTACAGTGCACACGCCCTTCGACAACTATAAGGGTGATACCCTCTTCTTTTTTTGCTTCAGCTGAAGATTAAGATAAATTATATTCAATTACAGATATTAGACTAAATTAGTTTCAACATAGTTATTACTATAAGTCTTGGAATTTCGTGTTAAGAGCTAATTTGGCCGTCATCTTTGGTTAAAAGATTGACTTGGAGGAAAAGGAAGCTAACTGTAAAGGTGACTCCGAAGATAAATCATTAAAGTTTTGTGCCAAAATACCACACGCGGTCACCTTAGAAAGTTCATCCAACGATACTAACCAAAAGTCATCTTAATCGTCACTATGTTTCTAACCGTAATCGACATAAGAACAAATCGACTTAGGTCGAAGATGTATGATCTTTTTAACCGTTTAAGATTCATGTTTCAGAAATATAAAGAATGGTGAAATAATTCAATTCCCAAATGCCGTGTCTGTCAATGAACTTGTTAAAAGTTTATAAAAAAATGAATTCCATTGTTTCTGTCAAATCAAAAATAAATGGATTGAAATCTGAAAGAGAATAAAGAATAAACAGATTATTTTAAAACATTTACTTTATAAATTTTCTCGAAAGAAACTTATATTAACTCAAATTTAATATTTTCGAATTTTTTTAAGCTGTAAAAAAAGTTTGAAGCTACTAATGATAATATTTCAAAATAAATTTATGAATAATTCAAATAATCTTCCTTCTCTTACAAATATAGATTTAAATTTTCAATCATTTGCACACATTTTTTTTTAAAAAATGTATCTATCTTCACCAAAAGATAAATTGATAAATTTCTTTTAAAAGAAGAGACATTCTATTTTTTTTCGAATGTAATGGAAAGAGTAAGAAATATTGAACTATTAAAAATTCATCCATGAAATTATCTGAGGATTTCTTAACAAAACTGATCAGATATGCAAACTTCAATAAGCTAAAATTCCAAATTTTTGTGCTGGGAGAATTTTTACTTATTTTTGTATTGAAGATCATATTAAAAAAATATTGTTGTAAGATACTAACAAACATGCCTTTCAAAAGTTGTTATTTTCGTGACAAACCAAATTTTTATTAATTTCTTATGAATCTTTCTTAAATTATTTACAATATAGATAATGATAGAAGGCTACAAATTATTTTTTTCTGCACGATAGTAATTACTATAAGTATATGCATTTATTTATGCAGAGGATTCAGAAGTTACGAAATCAACTAGCGTACTGTCTCTGATTAAAAGTGGCTTTTTTTTTCATGGATTGGGATTTACAAAATGCAACAAGAAAGAAAAATTATGGAAAAAAAGCTAAAATATGCATAATTCCAAGTCATGAGTCGAAAAGCGGCGAATGTTATAACTGGAAGAATATTTGAAGAAAATATAAAACAAAATAAATTATTACCTCGCATGAAACTAAAAAGATTGCCACAACAGAAAAATTCTGAAGAGCAAAAGCAGGAAATAGCATTCAAAATATCAAAAAAGAAAAACACCATAATAGAAACAAAAGGGGAGGCACTGACACACATGGCAGCTTAATCAGGGGTGCATTACCATGTAGTCAGTGCGGGAGCAGTTTCTGCTGTTTGAGGCAAAATACCAATAATTCGTCTGCCTGGCTTTATTTTTCTTCATATCTTTCTTGGAGCAGTCAGGGTACGGCTGTTTGTGGTATTTTAGCATCAACCTCAGAAACTGCTCCCGCACTGACGACATGGCAATGTTCCCCTGATGACGCTACCATGAGTGTCGGTGCTTCCATTTCGTTTTCCATTTTCATGCCTTTTTCAGCGATGTTTCGGATGCTATTTCCAGCCCCTGCTTTTTGGATATTTCCTGATGTGGTAATATCTTAAGCTTCATGTGAGGTAATAATTTATTTTGTATCTATCTATCTATATATCCAATGTATATATCCAATTTTTACGCTTTTGAAAGATATCTTTTCCTAGTGGCAGGGTAAAGCCAATTAAAGTGACATTTTATGCTGGTGTTTCGTAAAAATTTAGCCAACAATTAAAAACACTATCAAGCCTCTCATATCTATGTGTAAATTATTCAAATGTAATGGTAGAAAAAATCATTTTAAACCATATTTATTTAATGAAGAATAAAATGTGATTCCATAAATTTTCCCATCACATAAAATACAAAGATAAAATCTTCCGGTTAGCAAGTGTATATATATATATATATATATATATATATATATATATATATATAATATATATATATATATATATATATATATATATATATATATATATATATATATATATATATATATATATAAATATATATATATATATATATATATATATATATATATATATATATATATATATATATATATATATATATATAATTAAGTAAAATGTTGAAATACTTAACATTTTTGTTTTGTCACACAATTAGTTTTGATCATTTAGGCGAATAGATCGTCAAAATCATCATATCATTTAAGAAAAAGAGATTATGGAATATTTCGAAATTTTTTATTTGAACTTTACTTTTTAAATAAATTTACTTATAGACATAGATAAATCGATATAAATATAGATTATTCCAGTTAACTCATAATATGCTGTATCGTTTACAAAGCTCAACTAAACATCCGACACATATTGAAATGTTTATCACAAATAACGCTTCCTAATATCAACCACAATTAGAATAAGATCGATCATTATTATTGTAGGCGTTCAAATTGTATCCTATAGAGTACGTACACAAATCTGGCTATCCAAGAGAGGTTGAAAGCTGTCGCAAACACTTCATTAAAATGCCGTGGTTAACTCTTAAAATCTATCGAACATCTATAAATATTCACAAATATGTATCATGTTAGACTTATTTTGTTCATAGTAGTATTTTAAAACCTTTAACATTATTAAACAAAATTTACGAATTCGCTATTTAAACTAAATATTACTCGTTTATACAATAATACTTGGAAATTGAGGTGCTATATTAAACTAATAATTTTTTGTTGCAGTTTTGTGACTATGCATCAAATAAATATATTCAAAATGTTTAACTATTTTTCTATTTCAATACATGTTTTTTTTTACTGTGTTAAGAACTAATGGGCGTGATAATAATTCTTACTATGTTTGATTATGGTTCTCGATAAATGTACCTGAGTTCCCTTTTCATTTCTGTGCTATTATATTTTGAAAAATTATTATTGTTCTGTATACGTTTCAAAATGTCTTTTAAATTACTGACAACAAATATGAAAGACTAAGTGCAACGTTCTGCCAAATTTCGTTTCCGTCCAAGCTAAGAATGATATGACTCATCGAAAACTGCGCGAACGAACATAAACAGTGGCGTAATCGTCCGTAATCAACCGACTCCAGACCGATTAACACGATCTACCAATAATTTATTCTTTTTTTTAAAGAAATTTCGAACAAATTTTAACGATTTATCTAGAAAAGTAAAATGAATGTGTTTAATTTTTAATATTTAAATTCAATACACACATTTTGTACTTTTATTTATATGTTTTCAATAAATATAATTTCTGTAAAAGAAAATTTTAATACCTTTTTTGCATGCCTTTTAAATACGTATTTAATTGCGGCTCGTGAAAAATTTAAAATTCTGAAAAATTGCTCGACTATCAAGGAGCTTGGCCACCCCTGGTCTATGATAATCCCCCGAAAGCTGCAAAGCAGTGAAACAAAAAGATAACTACATCCAAAGCTGAAAAAATATTTTGTGAGCCCTAAAATAAAATTTATAGCCGCCCCATCCTCAAAGTACAGCTTCATATTTTGTAGAATGTCTGAAGACATTTTTTTACAAAATTGTAGTTTTTAAACAGTTATAAAAAAATACTCTGCCATTTTATTTTGAAAAAACATTAATAAACACTATATTCTTTGTAAAACATTTTGATTGGTCCCTCAGCCTTCCCGGTTCAACAGGCTTTCAAGATTATTAAAAGGAAACAGTAGAAAAAATTAAAACACATATAATTACTAGCAACAAAGGAGCCAAGATGCTGATGTTTCAACTTGAAAAATATTTGAAGAAAATGTAAATTAATACAAATTTCCCGACATAAATACAATTAACAACTGGAAAACAAGAGCTATTTAACTAGCATCAAAAACCACTCCACCACAAACAACCACACCCCGAACAAGAGTTATAAACAAGAAGCAAAAACAAGTCAGACGAAAATAATGCAATAAAATCCAGAAAATCAAAATAAAAGTATATATATTCAGCTGAATTGAAACTTCATCAGTTGGGGGAAAGTTAAAAGCTGCAGGCTTGAGTATTAAAATAGCTTATATGCCAAATTGAAAAAATACAAAACTGTGTGCATTATGTGTCTAAAGTTTTTAGTTGGTGAAGATAAAAAAATTAAAAAAAATAAATAAATAAAATCAAACTAATAAATTATGTTTTAAAGAGATTCTACCGAATCTTCAATGCTAGGTTGGTCCTACCACAGCATAAAGTTAACATTACTTTTCCTCGGAAGGCAATACTCCAGTAAATCAGGTACCTGTCTACGAGTCCAGTCGGGATAACATTATTCAAGAGAAGTTTACGTAAAGATTTAAAATTATTTAAATTAAGCTTCTCTTTGTTACAAATGCACTTAATAAGATTAATTGGAGATAAAAATTACATGTCTGCAGATACTTATAGAAGTGTTAGAATTCTCGTAAATTAATTTGTTGATAGAGAATCGTAAGTTATATCCTTTATCAAAAACATGAAAAATCATCAATTTGAATTCAGTTTTAGACTAGTATATATATATATATATATATATATATATATATATATATATATATATATATATATATATATACCGAAGAGCCATTACATTATGACCACTGCCCATCTATAACAATGGGCTCGCCCAGGTTTTCATGGTTTCTCGCCCAGGAATAATATTTTCATGGGGCACATTAGGACCCATAATCCTCATAGAACAATCCCTGACGTCTGTAAGCTACTTGAACATAGTTGCAGATCAGGCTCACCCATTCATGGCAGCAGGTTTTCCTGCGGGGGATGGTGTTTTCCAACAGGATAATGCACTATGTCATAGGGGTCGAATCGTCATGGATTGGTTCGAGGAACTTTCCAGTGACTTTCAAGTCATATCTTGGCCCCCAAATTCACCTGACCTTAATCCAATAGAGCATTTGTGGTCCTACTTGGAAAACCAAATTCGTGCTGCCACGCTACCCCCTCGCAATGTGAGGGAATTGCAAGACCCAATTGGTGAGCGCTTGGTACCAGATACCTCAGGCTACCTATCAGCACCTTGTGGAATCAATGCCACGGCTGGAGCTAGCAATTTTGAGGGCTAAAGGTGATCCTACATGTTATTAGCAGGGTGGTCATAATGTAATGGCTCTTCACTGTATATATATATATATATATATATATATATATATATATATATATATATATATATATATATATATATATATATATAAATACAAGAAAACACAAGGAAAGTTAAGAAAAACAAAGGAAAATTATGGACATATGGAAAAGGGGGAAATAATACTGAAAAAATAACAAACAACTAATTTTTAAAAAAAAGGGGGTGAAATTTTGCTAAAAGAAACCGGAAAATAAAAGATATAATCTTTTTATCAGCCCACACGATTATAGGATTATATCTTTTATTTTCCGGTTTTTCTTAGAAAAATTTTTACCCTTTTTTTTCTTTCTTTTTTTAAAATTAGTTGTTTGTTATTTCTTCATTATTATTTCCCCCTTTTGCATATGTCTATAATTTTCCTTTGTGGTCACAAATTAATATTTAATGCTAAAATTGTGGAAACATGTTCGATTGCAAAGAGACATGTAAAAGATACAAATGTCGATTATCTGAAACACCTCCAAGTTTCTAATGAAATTTAAATTAAGTAATCAATTTGGTTTTGATGTTATTTATCTCGACTTCTTATTTCTTAGATTATGATAATGATTCGTTTCTTTCTCGTGTTAATATTAATTTGTTCTTCCTAATTTATATTAGACCATTGACTAAGCTGAAATTTGAAACAAAAGTATAAAACTTCAGCCCATATTTACTAGAATCAAATATTTTGATTCTTAAATACTCCATAAAATTAAAGAATTCAGTAGAATAACGTAATCTAGTGACATTTTGAAGTATTTGATAAAATCTAGCTTTAGTACAATTAAAGAGAAAAACAACAGGAAATATGTTAAAATATATTTTTTCCCTCAAAAGTCACCTTTTGTAAGACCTTGGTAATATATATTAATGCTCCATACTTATGGCATAACATAACTTGTTCTTAAATTTGCAAAAATGAGCTGTTTAAGAGGAAAAATCTAAAACACTTGATTTTTCAAATTCTATCCCAAAACTGTAGAGCTACTGCGTTGTTTTTCGTAACATTGAATAACACTTTAAAACGAGGAATGTACTATATTATAATTTTTTGTAGATTTTTATCAGTTATTCATGACTCTTAGAAGATTTGTCCATCTTTAGCCGGTGCCCTCAACATGAATTATTAAAATGGCACAAAATGTTGAAATGAAGAAAAGGGAAAAATAAATGCGTTTCTTACGCAATTCCTTAATATTTGAACAATTGCACCACCACTGCTTTCTCTGAACTCGCAAAAAATTTACGAAGATTGATAGTTATTAATTGAATTTAATAATTTTAATGTAGGAGAAGAATTTCGCCAATTAAAGAGAAAAAAAGGCATAGCTCCTCTTCTTTTCTTGCTCTACAGACCTTGGTGTGCTTTGACTTTCTTTACAATAGAGTTCCACGTCCTTCTCTCCCTAATTTATTTTTAATTTTTTACGTTAAATTTTTCTTTTCTGATTTTTCCCAGCCTAATCCAGCCATCTTTGCTTTGCATTATTATCTTTTCCTATTATTCACTTTTCCTATTATTCACTTCTCCTATTATTCACTTTTCCTATTATTCACTTCTCCTATTATTCACTTTTCCTATTATTCACTTTTCTTCTTATTAGGCATGTCTATTCCCTTCATTCTTTCGATATGTCCTACCCACTCTATTCTCTTACCTTTGATAAATCTTACGATATTTTCTATTTCATGGTAATATCTTTTATTTTTTCCTCCATGTGCTATTTTCATAAATAGTTACATAAATTTTTCTACCTTCAAAATACCTTAATATATTATCATCTTTGTTACATAAAACCTAGGTTTTAGATCCATGTGCTACTATTGGCCTTATTAAGATTTTATATGCCTGCATTTTGCATTTTCTTGAAATTAATTGATTTAAAGTAATTTATCATTTGCAGATACCATTTGTATCTGCTTATTTATTCAGTCTTGAATTTCACATAATATTTTATTTCATTACCAAGATAAGTAAAAAAAATTGTACCCTTAAAAATTTCATCATCAATTTTTAGATTTTGTATTTGTCTCCTCTCCTCCGACTTTACGTAATCATGAATTTGTTTTTGTTTCATAAATCTCTAGATCTCAATCTCTAAATCATAAATCTCTAAATCTCTAGATCATTTATTTTTCCATTTTATTGTTTTTGTTCTTGCAATAATTATTATATCGGATGCGTATGCACAGGTTTGTGTTAATTTTCATTTATATATTTCCTCGTTGCTCGATTGCTGTGATTACTGAATGCGTAAAGAATCACTTTGCTTTACACCTTTATTAAAGTTAAATGCATCTCCAGGTCTACCACCTATATTTATACTGTCCCTGTTGTTTTTCATTGTGATTTTTGTAGATTTATTAGTTTTGATGGCATACCAAACCTGTGCATTGCTGTATTCAGTTTTTTCTATTGAAGTTTCGATTGAAGTCATCAAGCTACGGTGGCTCAGGGGATAGAGCGTTCTCCTCCCAATGGCGTGACCCAGGTTTTGACTTCATAATGTAAGGTAATTGCTGGTTAATTTCATCAAAAAGTCCTTCGCGAAAGCTACTTTGTCCTAATGCTTGGTCCAAGAGTTGGGTCCAAAATTGCAAGTTTACGAAGTTGAGCATTGATAGTCGTAAACTCAGAATTCGGTCGGCAGTTCAAAGCATAATAAAAAATTATAAATATTAATGTTGACAAATGCTTACTTAAGAGGTGGCTCAGCATTCGCCTCCCATTGAATTGACCCGTGTTCGAAATCCTGCGGTGGTGTTCGATACGAATTCTATTTCCGAATCGCACCGACCACAGTGCTGATGTAAAATATCCTCAGTGATAGATGGATCGTGGGTTAGAATCCCCTTGCAGTCTGGCTAAACATAGGAGATTAACATGGTTTTCTTCTCCGTGTAACACAAAGGTGGATTAGTTTCATCAAAAAGTCTTACACGAAGGCTAGTATGTCCTAATGTTTGATCCAGGAGTTCCCGTGTCTTCTGAATTGGGTTCAAAACTACAAGGCTATGGAGTTGAACATTGAGAGTAGTAAACTCAGAATTAGGTCGACTGTTTAACGCCGGTTATAAAATTAAATGCTTGCTTGAAGTCGATAAAAAGCATGCATAGATCAGTATCGTATTCATATTTTTTTCCGTAATCTGTCTAATTAAAAAAATTGATTAACAGATGCTTTATCTTGTCTAAATCCAGATTAATATTCTCACAGAAATTTTTCAGCTTATTATTTTTGAAATGCCTGTTAACAAACTTATTATATTTTATATGTTGAATTTACTAAAGTTATCCTTCTTTAATTTTTACAATCATACGTATCGCCTATTTTGTACACAGGGCAAATATATCCCAGATTCTATTCCTCTGACATAACTTCTGTTGCCCAGATATTTTTTATTAATTCATAAACTAATTCTATTATTTATAAACTAATTCTAATATTTCCTCCATATTTTACTAATTCAGAAATAATATTATCTGTTCCCGAAGCTTTATTGTTCTTCATTCTTTTGATACAATACTCAATTTCTTCTCTTGTTGTTGTGAAGTATTCATCAACAGTTTCTTGATCTTTCTCGCATTTTATTGAAAAAGTATTGTTGAAAGTACTCTTCACCATTAGAATAAATATCCGTGTTTGCATTACAGAATACTTGATCCATAATGTTAAAGTATGATTGCGCATTCATATTACACATGATCGTAGAGCAAGTCAGCCACCTTATGGTAACACTGTGTGGAGCTATTGCTTATCACATAACACTGTCACACATTCTGAAGTGCCCCTTAATATATACATGCACACAGTGCAAGGCTTGGATGTTCTATACCTCAAAAGTTAAAGTTTTTGAATTAAATAATTTGCTTCTAATGTTGTAGATATATTTTTACTGTCACTTTCATTTATTTCTTTGTTCAGGGCCAAAATAGCCAGGTTGGTAGAGTATTGGGCCCATATCGAAGAGATCGTGAGTTCGATCTTCGCTGGCCAAAGAAAATTTAGTAAATGGTGCGCGTTAAATCTGTCGGATCCCAAAATCCTCCATGTTCCCATAACAAATCATACGTCTGGGAGAACTGGATTAGAAATTGATAGATCTCTGGTTGGAGGTCAAAATTACGATCTGTGGATGAGTGAATGGATATATGAATGGGTCCACCCTATCAACGGGCAGTGGCGTATGTGTGGCTGAAGACATATTCTTGGTCAAAGATGGTCGTATCATGCCCTCTGAAGAACAAGAAATGCACCCTCTGCCCGAAATTCACTTGGTTTCACCAAACAGGCTTGCTGGTATTGGCAAGTAGCATTAGAAACAACAACAACGTTTTTTTTTTATTCGCAATTTCATTTTTGAGGGGATTATGTCGATTTATAAAGGATTTCAGAAAACCAGAATTAGTGATTCATGTGTTATAAAAATAGTTTTATTTGCAGTTTTCACACTGTATTGAATTCACCATTTTCACATTTAAATATTTAATACGCTAAATTAGAAATCCAAAAGGAAATTTTAAAAACTTATTTAAATTTTTTATTTATTCATTTTATTTCATTTCATTTGTTTATTTATTTATTTATTTATTTGTTTTGGACCAGGACACGTAATGAAACTTTTAGGCTTTATAAATTTCGTTGTTCCGATACTTTTTAAAATTAACGGCACCTTAAACCCTCCTTCCTTATACTTGTTTTAATTTAACAGCATTTTAAGTTTTATTTTCTCATTTGTTCATTTATTTACATATTTAATTTATTATTTGCTAACAATATTTCAATGCGTTGTAATTAGTTTGAGATTAAATATATCAAACATTTTCTTCTTCTCTCTCATCTGTGGACAGAATTGGAATCAATTGCAATTTATATAGAACGAATTTTATCTACCGAATTCGTGAGAAAAGAACATGCGCTTTTAAAGCAAGCGCGTGAAAAAATAAAAGAAGATAATGCATTCTAAAACCAGTGGATCAGTTTCGGTTCAAAGAGGAAGCTTATTTTTTCCTGAGTTCACCTGACTCTCCACTTTCAGGGAAGGATAAAAGTAACAACTCTTTGACAAGAGACAGAAAAGTGTAACTTGTGCCATCTCTTGACAAAAGTTGAAACTATATGACTACTCGAATCTAAGAGCTCTCAATAAACGCTTAATAAAGCTGTGAAATCACCCCAAATAAGCGAAATGAAAGTAGCGTAAATTACATTCAACATAATATTAATAATGTAAATTAATTTTTATTTATTTATCTATTTATTTTAAGGCAATTCAAGGCTATTATTAGGCAATTCAAGGCTATTATTAGGCAATTCAAGGCTATTATTAGGCAATTCAAGGCTATTTATTAGGCAATTTCAACGTATTGTCTTCTGAATGAAAAAGAAAATAATAATAATAATATAGTTCCTTATTCAATATATTATTTGAAACACGCTTTCAAATTTTTCTATCCTTAAATAGTCTTTCAAATAAGTTTTGAATCCTCGATTAGCATTAGTATATTGTTCTTTTAAAAAGCTTTTAAATCATTCTTCATGTTTTGCAGAAAAATGTTGCACACTTGTAATGAACACAAAAAAAATTTTTTTTTCAGATTGAGTTTCAAAACTATAGCTTTCTACCAACTTCAAGGTCATTTAAATTAGTACTTTACTCCTCTGGTTTTGAATATTCAACGAAGCAAACGCACGGACTATATTTTTAAATTTTTACTTTTAAGATTTTTGTCACAAAGATTCGTAGCTAATTGTTTGTGTTTTTGTTGCATTTATACCTTTCTTTTCTCCTTCAAGAGCAGTGCAATTTATAGTTACCAAAGGTGACCAACATTTTTGAATGCATAACGTTTGAACATTTCGACCAATATTTTGAAAAAATATTGAAGTACATGCTTTTAAAAAATCTAATTGAGCTAGGAAAATACAATTTTTATATATTCTGTTGTCAAAATTGAAATTTAAAGCAAAGTTAATGTCTGTTTTTACCCTTAGTTTCAGATAATAAAAAATCTAAAATTAGTCTGTTACTTAAGTAGAAAAAAAAATGCGAAATTTTTCCTTTGTGATTATAATGTTCTCTGGACATTTTTAGTAATTTATTTCTATATTTTACCATTTGTTTTTCATTTCAGACCGCTGTGCTCCCTTTGTGGGTTGATTGTAAGAGGAGTTACTAACACAAATGAAATTTTCGAGTCAAAATCACCCAAAATATTTTTACATTTTTATTACTTGCCTTTTTTTACTTACGAAAAACACAAGCAAATTTTTTTTAAATTGAATAATCGTTTTTGTTGCAAAACCCACACAATTTTAAAACTATATTAGGTGTCCAACAATTTGAAATCCCCCCAATTGTTATCAGAAATCTCTGAATTATTTTTAAAATATCCGAAATTGCAAGTAAAATGTAAGTTAGATTTGTTCTACTTACACATTTGCATTTGTTGAACACACTATTTAAATAAGATTAAAAAAATATCGATACTTATTTTCTTGTCAGAATTTACAAAAGTGCTGACATATTCCTTCGGTCGTGATGATAAAAAAATATAACTTCAGCAAAATATTTTTGTATAAAAAAAACCAGTTCAATTTCTTTTTTTTTTTTTTCTTCTTTTGCTTGGTAGGTAGATTGTTCTATAAACATCAAAAAGTAATTATGATCAGAACGGCTTCGCGTTCAGCGTAAGAATTATTTTTGATTTTCCATTAAAATATTTAGAGTGGTAAGAAAATTTATGCTTCAATATTTGTTTCTTAATATAATAAAAATTAATTAAACAACCATGACAACTATGAAATAGTTCAAATATCATAAGTATAGAAAACCTGATAATTTTCGAGGACATTATTAATTGCTGGCTAAACTTAATTGTTAGCTACTACACTGAGAAAAAAAAAGGTACGGTCAAACTATCAGAATATAATAAAATTTACCGTGTTTCTGGCTCTATGGGAACACCAAAAAGCTCGATAATTTTAACCGAAGTACTTTGGTAATGATTTTAGTAAAATTAGAAATAAAATATGGCTTTATAAAATGTTATAACATTTTGTAAATGTGGTAAAATTTAGTTATTTTATCATGATAACTTAGATAATTGCATAAAAATCATTAATACGGATAAGTTTAATTTTAAATTTTGTATTTTGTTTACTAAATGTGTGGTGATAATAAAATCAATAATTTTAAAAATTAAAATATCCGGTAAACCGTTACAATATGAAAGGAAAATTACAAAATGAATGGTTTAAAGACCGTAAATTTTGGTTTTATTTACCAGAATTGTGGGGTTTTTTTTTAATCAGAAATGTCCTTATCATGCAGTACTGTAATTTTACAAGATTTGTTTTCTCCGAGTAATTATTTCTTAATTAACTTCTATAGAGGCTGTTTTTTGGCCGTGACATAAATTAACGCCTAATGGTGTCTTATTTTTTATAGGGGACATCTATTTCACTAATTTGCGCCAGAAATATATATTTTTAGGATATAAATTTTTCAACGGATATCAATCTTGAAAATGGCGTCATTAACTTTGCATTTGAGCAGTAATTTTTTTTCTTCTTTTTTTTAACAAATAGCAATGGAATATAAAGTCTTATAGAGAAAAACATGGAAAAACTTATAATATTACAAAAGGCACTTTAAAATGTTATGCCTTTATAACTTTCAAAATATAGGAGAAACGAATTTTGGTTGAATTCTTAATGAAAGTAAATTTCGTACTTTCACACCCGCTATATTCTTCTCTTGAAGTTAATATCGTGGTATTTATAATTAATTAAATTGGGGAATGTCTTAATGAATTTAATATGTAAACAATTATGTTCGCAAAAAAAAAAATGTTTGCAAGATTTTTCTCAAACTAGACTATTAAAGCGTCCAATGATAAATTGTATTTAAATGACTTTGCATACAGAAAATTTGTTATTGATCAAATGTTGGTTTGGTTCCTAATATCAAGAGAGTGTTATGCACCAAACTTAAAGAATATTACTTACTAAAGTGAAACAATCCAAACGATGCTATAAATAATTATAAAATTGTTCTTTGAAAGTTCTGTCGCCATATGAAACAACCCTAAGCTGTGAAATATTTTCTTTCAAAACTTAATAATTCGGTAACTTTCCTGCAGAAAAATTCTGTTCCCTAAAACTACAGAAATTTACTGCTAAACTGCATCGTAATCTGTCAAAGGACGCATTTTTTCCGCAACAAATAAACTCCAGGATCAAGTATTGGGAGAAATTTTCTTTCGTGGAGGATTTTTTTTGATGGAACTAACACACACATTTGCGTTGCATGGAGAGGAAGACCACGAGAACCTCCCAAGGTTAGCCTGACGGCAAGGGGACTCTAACCCATGATCCGTATACCACTGAGGATACTTCACGCAGCATTGTGGTCGGTGCAATCCGGATGCGGAATTCGTATCGACTGGCCATCGCTGGTACTCGAACCCGGGCCACCTCATTGAAAGAGCCATCGCGGCTCCAGCAATGAATATCTTAATTAAATCTGACAGTTTATAGGTCAAACAGTTCAGTTCCATCTGGCCTTCGAATCTAGCTACGTAGTCTCACCCCACTTTTTCCCATATATAGTTTAAAATTATAGTTTTGCTTTGATTTTAAGGCATCTAAATTGTATTTTTTTTTTCCTTTGTTGAAGGAGCTGCAAAAAATACCCACATCTTTATGCAATGTTCTTAAATTATATCTATTAATCATTTATTGACTAAAACAAATGGTTTTCATAAAAATAAAAAATTAAATTACTTCAGCAAATAAAACTAGTTGATTTCAGAGCTTTTAAGGAACATCATGGATTGAATAGTCTTTTTTTAATGAAATTTAATTACTTGCGTTTTTAAAAGTAATAGAACATATACAATTCGTCATTGTAAAAATACGAGTAGAATTAACTTTAAAAATTCATCTGATTTTTTATATTATTTTTTTCTAGTCCTTTGTTCCTGTAATTTGACTGATGTGTACAAGTGATTTATAACTATTTCATGTGGTATCTCTTGCAAGTATACTACATATTATCTGTATAGGGCTCACATCACCACCACTGTTATTTTTTTTTTTACTCTTACATTAAGATTAAAATTTAACTATAAAAAACTATATTTATTTAAACATCTCTTTTTCTTCGAAATAAATATACTTGTAGAAATTTTCAATAAATCCTATGAAACAAATGCTGATTTTAGACGATCGTATGAAGTTTATCAAAATTTAGTTTTGTAAAAAAGTGTCTCAGTATCCTATCTTGTTCTTATGTTTTTAAACTTAGTATTTTCAAGAGGCGTTTAACTTGAAGATTTTTTTCCTAATTCTACAATGAAAAACGAATAATATGTATTAATATTTTTTTTCACTATTTTTTAACTCAGTATTTTACTTTTTAATAAGAGACATTTACCTCTACGATATAGTTGTGACGTATAGCTTATTTATAGTTGATGATGAAATTAATTTAATGATGTAATGTGTGTAAGTATAATTGTGACAATAACAACTGGCAAAAGTCACAATAAATAGTCAGACTTTTATGTGTTATCACAAGATAAGGCAACAAAGTCACATTATGACCTCTTCAGGACTAATAAAAACGGTCACACCAGTGACAATGACTGCTGTGGCCGTTTTTTACTTTCTTATGATGACACTTAGACAATCTGCGCTATCTTGGAACCTTCCTTGATGATCTTTTATTACACTTAATGGTAATGCTGCTACCATTACTTATTTCTTACTGTATCAACTTGACCACTTTTCAATTAGATATGTCTTATAGTTTCAGAATTTTAATTAGTTTATTAAGAATATTGTAACGGCATAGCTGAGAAAGATTATTGACACTATAAATGTTTGTTAGTAACTTTTTGGTTATCATACCCTAAAAATAAAAAATTATACCATAATTTTGAGTTACTTTTGCCGCCTGTGTAACTTAGATCATTTTTGCAGGGTAAAAGTTGAGTTTCGCTGAGAATATAGTCGCTGATCTTAGTATCACTGTTTTAAGTTTGATTGTTAATTTTCACGAGGCTAATTTTTTTTAATGAATTTTTGAATTGCATATTTTAATACTATGGGCACTTAAAAGATAAGCTTAAAGAAAAAGAGAATGAAACCATAATGTTGAAAAGTCATGTTAAATAATAATTGACAAATTCGTTAGTAATTTTAGCTTTATTAGATACATCAAGTAATTTATTAGTAAGGATACATCAAGAAGTTGCTGAATATAGTACTAAAACCACGTGCTTCATTACTTTTTTAAAAAATTACATCATGTTTTATACTTAAAGCTGATTACAACTTATTCTTATACATGGAAAAATTAAGGGTTAGGTCATTTTAGAATACTTGAAAAATCCTTATGTCCCCAAAATATACACCCAAAAGTTGGTGAGCAGAAAAATATCGAAGTATCTACCTAAATATCTACCTTCGCAAGCCACTACGTGTGTCCAGGAAAATTCAAAACTGTTTTTCTAGAGGCTAGATGACAAGATAGTCGAACAAATTTTCAGCTACCTTTTTTTTTCACTTTGAAAAATTGCTTCTTGCCTTTCAGTAAATGTATAATAAGGAACCTTTTCCGGAATTTTTATTCATTCCATTGTTTAACCGATAAAATTTCCAAAATAAATTTATTTTTTTCGCTGCTAGAATTGCCTTATACTATTAAATCTTATATCTATCTCTTGAAAATGTCACTTAAAATAATCTTGAAAAAAGATCTTCAATTATTTCTTATCGTGTAATGTTATAATAATTTAGTATTATAGCAGTTTAAATCAATCACTTAAGTCACAATACATTTTTCATAAAAAATATCTTTAATATTTAAATGCACTCTTCAGTATGTTCATTCCTCTCATTTTATTTGTTTAGAGATAAAGTAAAATATTTTCCCATTGTACCAACAAAAAACAAATGAAGCAATATTTTTCAAAGCACTTTTTATATGTAAATAATGATTCTTTTTAACACAATGTTTGTGTTGTAAAAAGCTTGTAGCATTATCATTGAGTATTCGATTGCGTGCACTGATAAAAGAAGTCTTTGGTGAAGCAACTGACTAATGGTTAGAAAGGTCATTATCTCTGAAATATGCTATTCACATTCGCAGCACTCTATCTTCAAAAGAAGACAACAAGTCAAATATGACTTGTAAAAATTTTATGTTCGCATAATTTAAGTCATAAATTCTGATCGCAATCCGGAATTTTTTCGGAATTTTTATTTATTCCATTGTTTAACTAATAAATTTCCAAAATAAGTTTATTTTCTTCACTGCTAGAATGGCCTATTCCTATTAAATCTTATATCTATCTCTTAAAAATGTCACTTAAAATAATCTTGAACAAAGATCTTCAATTATTTCTTATCGTGTAATGTTATAGTAATTTAGTATTATAGCAGTTTAAATCAATCACTTAAGTCACAATACATTTTTCATAAAAAATATCTTTAATATTTAAATGCACTCACATTCCTCTCATTTTATTTGTTTAGAGATAAAGTAAAATTTTTTCCCATTGTACCAACAAAAAAAATGAAGCAATATTTTTCAAAACACTTTTTATATGTAAATAATGATTCTTTTTAACACAATGTTTGTGTTGTAAAAAGCTTGTAGCATTATCATTGAGTATTCGATTGCGTGCACTGATAAAAGAAGTCTTTGGTGAAGCAACTGACTAATGGTTAGAAAAGCCATTATCTCTGAAATATGCTATTCACATTCCTCAGCACTCAATCTTCAAAAAAAGACAAGTCAAATATGACTTGTAAAAATTTTATGTTCGCATAATTTAAGTCATAAATTCTGATCGCAATCCTTAATTGGAAGATGAAGTGCTTCGATAATAAAAGACAATTTTCCCCTCTCATTACTGTTTATCCCTTTTAATTATTACTAAAATAATGATTTTACTATTTCATTGTTTTTATACTATGTCATTTTTTTCGAAAAAGTTTTATATTTGAAGGGCTGGAGGCAATAAGTCACATTTTTCAAATTGTTCAGGAGAACATTGTCGGTTTGGAAAACACCACGGTTTTTATGTTGGCAGTAAGTGGTTACTTTACATTATAGGAATGTTTGGTGCATATTCCAGAAATTTTTAACTATCTGGAAGCATTACTAAGGAAACACTTAATGTAAAAATGTCCCCTTTGGAAAAAAAATAAGGCTTACCACTATGGTTCCTCAAGTCCTTCAATTATTACTGTATATAAACTTCAATAAATATTCCATCCCAGTAAGGAAACAGAGGCAAATTATATGAACTTAATCATGATAGCCTTTTAAATTAAGTTTATATCATTGTTACCCGATACAAAGAGCAAAAGAAACTCCTGAGTCAAACATCAGGACAATTTCTCATTCAAGGAGAACTTTTTGAGTTAAATCTACAAGGATTAAACAAAATTATGGAAACACTTCTCTCTTTTTTTTTTTTCTTCATATTTCTCAAGAAATACTCGAGAATTATTTTATAACATAAGAAGTGTTTATGACATGCGATTTCTCCTATATGTGCGCAGGAAACAATTTTTTTTTACTCGCAATTTTGGTAACTTATGAATTTGAATATCTTAAAAATTTAAAAAGTTTCTAACAATTTTCTAAGTAGGTTTTGTAAATTTGTAAAGAAAGCTTGGTAAGGTATGAGATTTTGCACAAATTTCATTTTGCACTGTTAAACAAGATTTATTAAAAATGACATCGGCATTATCTAGAACCACCCCCATGGGACGAAGCACCGAACAGCTAGTCCTATGGGCGTGAGTTCAAATCTTGGGGTGGTCTGTTATTATTTTATATTTTATTGCAGTAAAAATTTTTATATTTCCTTTTTTTACAGTACGGTTACTTTATTCAAATATTTTAGTTTCACTCTCTATTTCCCTGTATAAAGAAAGCTTCGGGACAGTATGAAGAATTTCTGCAGATTTCTTGTGTTTTCTGCATATACATAAAGGCCTATATTTCGCTTTTATACTAACCCATATTTTTTAAATTTTGCCGTATTGACTATTTTAATATAAGCAATTACGATTCCAAGCAGGAAATTCATGGACAGGTTAGTTCGGGGAAGAAAAAAAAATTGACTCTACATAAAGAACAAATTTGGTATTTTCGGAATTAAGTTTACTTTGTATCCAAAGTAACAATGTATGAGAAAGAAAATAAAAAAAAAAAATTTTTTTAATTTTTTTCAATCGACTTTTACATTTTGATGCACATGTACATTAAATGACCCAGTGTAAAATTTTTCAAAATACTTAGTATTGTATGTCTCAATTCCAGGCAATTGTATGACTTATAAATCGTTAAAAATTCATAATCAAAATATCAAGTATCCATTTACTGGTAGGAGCTATTCATTTTTAGGTATTATTTGAACCACCAAAACTTTAAAACAATAGTTTATAAATTTCCTTTATTCATTTTTTTTTTTTTTTTACATAAATTGCATTTTATAACAAGCATTTTAACATGTTCCTTTACCAAAAATTACAGATTTTAAAAATATTATGAACTTTCTAAAGAGAAGCTGTGCTTACTTGTCCATTCACTGATCGTTATACCCTTACTGTGTTTGAATAATCATTCAGTATTTTCAAAACCCAATGGTATGGATAGAATTGGACATTAAATTTGTGCAAGTGGGAATGAGGTGATTTGATCCGTTGCTCTTTTTAGGTTAGTTTTTTCTGATGCTTATTTTCCTCGATTCACAAAGCATGCTATTTTGAATATCATAGAACGTAATATCTAATTATAAAATTATGACGGCTTCGTTAAAAATTTTAAATTATGGTTCAGGAAGAAAAATGAAAATGAAGATCCCCTTATTCAACCAGTATTCATTTAAGCACAAGTCGTTCCCTAAAATAAAAATTTATAGTTTCCTTAGCAAAAACAGATTTTATAAAATCGCACTTTACAATTTATATATTAAAAAAAGAACGAAATTTTTAAACTTTGATGAAGGCTTTTTTTTATCCTACACAATATCACTCACAATACTATTCAATTTAAATCTTGTTGAGCTTCAAAAGTTAAACAAAAAATATAAATAAATTTCTAATTGTTTCTTGGAGGTTTCAGCATAAATATAACTTCAAAATACTATATTTAAAGATATATCTTTAAAATATAACTCAAAATTGATATTTATTTTATTTAATCATTTCGAATTTGGCTAATAAATAATATTTTATTCTAAATGTGTATCCTTAAAATCATCCGGCTCATTCCTAACTTAATGATTGACATGTACATGGAAAAAAATTATATGGACACTTTATTATTCAATCAAGTTAATCAATGAAATTTCACTCAATGTAAATGATTGTCGTCTATTTTCGAAGTATTTCAAACTATAGGAGTGCAACCTGCACTTTTAAATTATAGTAATTATTACAGTATAATTATCATATTTCAAATTTGTAAAAATCTTACATTTTTCAAAAATATTTTTAAATTATTAATTTTACTCTTCAGCTCAGAAAAGCTATTAATTTTGAAGTTTTCAATTATCAAATTATTGAGCCAATCTTACTGAAATAAATATTTGACTTTATCATTTAATTAATTAATTTTACGATTGTAAAACTTTTTCTTTCATTTTAAAATTTACAACGATAGCATAGATTTCATATAACATGAATATATTCTCATTTAACTATAAATTTTTTTAAAATAATACTTTTTAACCTTTATTTTTCCGTTCGTAAGATTGAGAGCAAATGATGCTTAATTTTTAATTAAATTCTTAATATTTTTAACAATTAAAAACTGAATATATTCAATTTATACATGTTACAAGGATTTTCCATATTACAATGAATAAAGTAAGAAAAAAAAATTTAAAATTTTAAATCCCGGGAATGATACTATTGAGATTATATAATCATGTTACATTATGTAAATTATTACTGAATTAATTTAAAAAGTTTTTTTTCTTTTCTTACTTAAATCAAATTTAATAATAATTTTTCGCAAAAAAAAATAGTCCCTGCAAAAAAATTTACTATTACGAAATTTTCAGAAAATTTTTTTAAAAATATTGTTTTTAGTTTTAGTAATTTCTTGACACGAAATGAAACAAAAAATAAAGAAACCAGAGGGTAACGATTATTATTATTATTATTTTTTTTTTTTTTTTTTTGTTATTATAACCCTCCTTCGTCTATGAAACGGTTTCTGTTTCAAACATTGTCAAGGTCAATTTTGACAATCATAACTCGCTGAGAAAGAGGGAAAGGAAGTTCGCCTACACATTTTTGGTTGCTCCAGTATTTCAAGGACTTAGAAAATTTCAGACTTTTTAAATCAGCGAGTAATTAATTTTAGAAAATTAATATCCCGACATAAATAAAGCGTGAGGTTAGCCATGTTGTTAGTGGTATCCCTTATTTGGCTATATCAATGGCTTATTTAGCTATAACTTTTTTTTTTAATTATTATCCTTGCCAATAATCTTCGTTTTGTTATCAGAGAGTTATCAATTTAAGAAAATTAATATCACGACTTAAATAAAGCGTAAGGTTAAACATGTTGTTAGTGATATCCCTTATTTGGCTATATCAATGTAAAATATCAACGTTGTTACTTTTTTGAGTAGCATCATAACATGCTTGCGGAGTTGTCCAAATTCGTTTTCAGTCGGACAATTCCTCTAATAAGTCGTACGAAGAATATTAATCTCTAGAAGAATATTAATCTCTTCTGCTAGGCGCCAAGCATTCTGTTTCGATCACAAATACTCACTAAATACGGTACACGCACTGCTGATCACCGTCGAAGAAGCAAGGAGTACCTGATTGATGAAAAATATTTTCAACCGAAATATTAACCAATCAGGCTCCAAATTTTTCATACGGTGATTGAAGGTGCGTGAACCACATTCAGGATATGATCAAATAAATAAGGGCTATATAAGCGAATACAGAGCACTTCATATGAGACAGAAATAAGCAGACGGAAAAGCTTCTAGCAATTCGTTGTTTGTAGTACTGTACTGTTTATTGTTATGGTTTTTGTGGAAACTGTCAAATGGGAAGAATTGACTTGTATCGCTAACTTTTTTTTAAAAATTATCTTTGTCAATAATTTTGTTTTGTTATCTTCGTATGTAATATCTAATTAACAGTATTATATTCATTCTACTGATATCCAATACTTCTAAAAGGTAAGTATTTTATGTTTTCATTTTAAAGAATAGTAAGAAAATATATCTGCTATTATAAATTAAACGGAAACTTAAAGCTGATTAATTAAAATTTTTTAGTGCAAGAGATGTATGAAAATGGGAAAATTATTTTTTGTTTAATGAAATTTATATTTATTTCATTTATTAAAAGCGTCATTTGGTCCTAAGCTGCGTTCTTTTACAAAATCTGTAGGATTTTAATCTCTTAAATTCCAGCTCTTTAAGGTCCTATAATGAGCATACATAAACTTTAAGTATAATTTTGTGTGAAATAACAGATGATTATGATAACTTGTAATTTTTATATTTAAAAATAAAACAATTGTGAAAAAATAATTAGTTTTGCATCCAGTTTTTCAAGATAATAATGTCAAAAGCGGCTTCATTTATTTCACTTAAAGTTGCTGTATTTTGAAAGGTATGGTCTAAATTAGAGGCAGATATCTTACTTATTTAATGAACTTTAATATTATGTGTTAAATATGAAAGATAACTTAAAACTTCATTACAGAAATTTCATATTACTATTCACTGTAAAATAGTCGCCTAAAATTTGTAGAGAATAAACCAGTGATAAATGAGAAACTAGAAAAACTTAATGTGTAAGATTTATTTGCATATCCAGTTACCTACTGTAGTTACCTGTGTGTGCAAAGTGAGTGCTCGTGACTACTCAAGTACAAAATCAACACTCAAGGGATGACTTGCCGACGAAAAACAGCAGCACATCTGTGTCAATGGTTGAAGGATGTCTGCGGACTTAGGCCCCAGGAAAGCACTGGTGTAAAAGCAAAGACTAGTCTGAGTGCCGCATGCACTGAAGTAACCACACAGCCATGCAAAGTTCTCCAACCAGAAGACAATAAAGAATTTTATTAAGATCTTTCAAGTATACAAAGACAACAATTGTAATAATACAGAGAGTAGTATAAAAGTAGAATTCAACAGATGGAAAAATATTACAAAGTTTAAGTTATTACAAAGTAATGCTTCATCATCACATTATTACATATCTTGAACAGTGGTGGGAAATTTGTACATATTCATGGAGAAGAGTTCCCTAGAACTCCTTCTGGAAGCAATAATTTGGAAAATTCTAGGAGTCTAATTCTTCAATGTCTAGGAAAATTCCTAGGTTAACTACAGGGTATCTGCGTACCTGGAATGTCATGAAAAATCATGGAAAGTCGTGAATTTCAGTATTGAACTAAATTTGTCATGAAATGTCATAATTGTAACTATTTTTTTTAAAAAAATCAGGGAAAGTCATGGATTTAGGTTGCCGAAAAATTTAATTTTTAAAATGGAATCCCCAAATTTCATGGTGTTTCGAATATCTTAATTTCTAACAAAATCCCCACTCACAGTCATATTTTATTAAAATATAAAATGTTTTTATCATGTTCTTTAAAAATTATGGTGTTCTTTCAAAAAATGAAAGAAAAAGCATCATTTCTGGAGTGAATTGTCTTTTAAAATTCTGTGATTTCAGAATTTTTATTATTATTATTATTTTTTTTTTTTATCAATTTAAAATCTATAAATAAGAAGATGTAGAGTATAACAGTTTTGGTAATACCTATCATTTCAATTAATGTTATTATAATGCCTTTTTAAATTTATTGTTCTGTTTTTGTCGGAAATAAAAGTAACTTAGTTAAGTCATGAAAAATTCTCGGAATTAGTCATGGAAAATCATGAATTTGAAAATCTAAAATTAAGCAGATACCTTGTAATTAGTTAGCATAAAAGTTAAGCTGAAACAGTAACATCTAGAATTTTGAAAAACTGAGTTATAACCAAATATAATGTTATTTTAAGTAACATTTACAAAAGTTTTGTAACAACGAGTAACTAAAATAAAAAGACATAGTTGTGCTTGTATAAAGTAGAATACATAATTTACAGTTGTAGTCGCATTGTCACTCAGTTCATCAACACAATGTCAAGTGCACATTGGTTTCGAAGGTTGTGAATTGTTTAAAAACGACTTAAAATAAACTGATCGTTTTTCCTTCGAAAAAATTCTCTCCTGATTACTTATTTTACATAATCCATGATTTTTGGTTTTTAAATAATTGTAATGCCTAGTAATATAACACTGACCCTAAATAATGGCCAGGTTTGAGAACAAAAAAAAAAAAAAAAAATTCATCACAAAAGAGGACCAACTCAAGCAGTATAACTCATTGCTACTCTCGGACAAACCACAATTTTTTTTTTTTTTTTTGTTAAATTTGTGCAAGATCAAAAAACATTTGGGGCAACACAAACATAAATTATGTATTGAGCAGATATAATGAAACATCTTGTTAGATTTGGTCAAAATATTTTATTAAAATGTTTTTTTTCTTGTGTTAATGATGAAATGATATGGATTTCAAAGTATCATTATTGGATTCTTTTTAGATTGCCAGTAATTATCAGGAAAAGACATGCAGAATAATTATCAAATGCAAAATACTGCAAATAGTCTTGAATTCTCCTGTAAAAATTTAAGAATGACATTAGTGTAGGAAAAATTTCTAATTGTAAGTATGGAACTGGGTATAATTATATTGTTCTATTATGTTTATTTATTTTTCTTTTTTAATTTTCTTAATCTCACTTATTTTCTTAAGGAAAAAGAACCTCTCGAACCATATAGATTGAGTATGTCAAAATCCGAATATTAAGTCAAAGGCTTTCGGGGTTTTCTTTGCACTGTACAGTGCTAAAAAACAAACAAACACCCATCCTGAATAACTTTTAATCAAATGATCACTTCATATCTTAGGAGTCAATCTTACTGGTTTGAAGAGATGAATTCAGATAGGCTAATTAATTAATGCAGACGATAGTTTAAATTGCAAAATCAGACACAAAACCATACTTTCTCTGAATAAGCATACCTTATTTGCAGGGTTCGTTGATTTAAATCACGATTTAAATCAACTAATTTTTTTTATCTATATATATTGATTTTAAAAGTTAAAAAACAGTGTTTTAAATTTTTGATACTTTTATTAGTATTAAAGTTTAATTTAAATAAATTGCTGCATTAATTAATTTTAGTTAACGAAATTACTTTCTTTGTGTGTGTTAAATTCCAACACATTTGAAATTACATTTTTAAAAATCTTTTGATTCTTGAGATTGAAAGTACAGATTAAAGTAAACATTTAATGCTGTCTCAATATAGACTTGCATAGCTGTAGAAAGTAATTAATAAACATGAATTTTTTTCAAAAAATAATACAAATATTAATTTAAATTCTACCTTTCGAATGAAAAAGCGTGAATTAAAATCTACATCATATTTTATTGGTGGAAAATGTATATTTCTGAAGCTTGAGGTTATATTAAAAAGAAATTACCCTAATAGGCCAAAAATAGAAAAAGAAAAAAAAAGGGCTGATGAATTCAGATGTTTTTTTCCTAATATAGTGTCATTCTTCCCTTTCAAACTCTTTCAAAGTCTATTTGATGCAGTAGGGTTATTAACTGGTATTTTTTTCTCATAATATGTTTACAGTATCTTTGACATTATCTGATTGAAAAAAAATTCCAATGAGTACATAAATTTTCTAAATTTTTTTTTAGCTTAACTTATCTATTTTGATATAGAATTAAAAATGAATATTTTAATATAAAAATATGTAGATTAAATATTTATTTATTTTTTGATGAATGACTGCATTTATAAACACAGTCTGCTACATTTATTTTGTCATTTTAAAAATCAAGAGAAAAAAAAGAAATCACAATTTTAAATTAAAGTTATGGTTTGCTAACTGAAACTTTGTTTTAATAGTTAAAGTACAGGGGTCTGTCCAAGCCAAATTTACTACTGTTTAACGGTACCTTTACAAATTCAACTTTATTATAAATGATAGAATAGTCACACAAAATACTTTTCCTTAAAATTTTATTTTTGTGTCTCGTAAGAAATGATAAATCCATATTTTTACTATATTTGTGTTGATTTTTTAATATAATTTTTAATTTTCACAAAATAGGTACCTCTCAGAAAAACCCAGAAGTATTTTTTAAATTCTCTATTTCATCTAGTCTTTAAATTTTAACCATGCATTTGTTTCAAAATGGTTGCTATGCATTCAAAGCCATGTATTATAAAAAAAAATTATTTTAGTTAGAGCTTCTAAAATATTGTTACAATATAGTTTTAATATTAAGTTAATTTGATTAAACATTTATAACTTTTTTTTAATCATAAATTAAAGTTCTTACAGTGTATTTGATTAAAAATCAAAAAAATCTGATTTAAATAAAAAAAATCCGATTTAAATAAAAAAAATCTGATTCTTTTGATTTTTTTTTAAAAAATCATGAACCCTGCTTATTTGCAACAGATTCAGATTTTTGACCCCCAAAACATAGGGGGTAGCCGCTATCTAGGAAATATGATCTGTATAGTTTGGTAAGGAGAGCAATCCAAAGTTTGAATCCCTTAATGTTAATATTACTTCTTGCATATTTCACCATATCTCCATAACTTTTTAAGTGAGTTTAAAAATTTTTGCACACAATTATAAAATTTGTTTATCCAAACATATTTTCATGCAAAATATAAACTTTAATAAATATTTATAATTTTTTTATTATTTTATCTAATTATTGTTGAAATACTTTGAATTGTAAGGTATTCAATTTTTTACATTATTTTAAAGTAGGTAATTTTAAATTGCAAAATGCATAATTGGAGCAAAACCGGTTGAATAGTTCCTGAGAAAGCAAAATTTTAAATATGAGACTTTTTTAAAATTCGATTGCTCAGGAGCAATTCGATCAATTTTGATCAAATTTTGTATTTTGCCTTGTAAAATTAGATACTACAAAAATTGTATGAATAATTGCTAAAATTTATTTTTTGCTTGGAATTATCTTTAAATAAATGAATTTTGTTTAAAAATTCATCAACAAAAAATTAAAAAAATTATAAAATTCATTTAATTAAAATCTCGAGATATGGCAAAATAAGCAAATAGTAAAATTACCATTGAGAAGACCAAACTTTCAACCGTTCTCCTGACCAAATAAAAAATAATTTTTTTGTTTCAAATAGCACTATGCGTGTCTTTTAAGTCAATTCTTAGAATATTAAATAAAAATTTCTTACGAAATTGAACATTTGTAGAAATAAAAATGTCTTGAAAATTAGCTTTTATAGCATAAAAATACTTTAAATATAGATCAATATATGCTAGCAAATGTTTCTAGTAGCACTATAGTTCTAAAGTTGTATTAAAGGACACATAACAATAATATAAAGAGAAACTTAAAATTTTTCAAGAATTACTTGTACCGATAATAATATAAAAGCTTAAAGTTTAAAAGTAAATTACTAGAAGTGTAGATTGCTCAGAATCCTTCCTTGTTTTATTTTATAAATAATATGATTTTCTTTTATCTTCCCAATTTAGACTATTTTATTTAAAAATTAAAAAAATTACAATAGATACTGCAAAATTTATAAAAAAGATAAAATTATTGATATAATATTTGGGCGATTCTCATGCAAAGTGAGCTACAAATTTCTGAATTATTCTGCTAAATAACACTAGACTGTTAATGTGTTAAAATGTAAGTTCTCTCTTGAAATTTTTTTAGAGTGGTATCCATCAATACTACTATGTCCTATTATTGTAATGGAGCCCTTTTTGGGGGGTATACAGTATCCTTTTCAGTTTTTAGCACCATGTTAATTTTAAGGTCTAAACCCTGAAAAAAAATTTTACTACTATCATAACAATCCATAAATATTATAGTTAAAAATATCATTTTAAAAATTACACCTTTTTTGACAACTAAGAAAGAATATTTAGGTGCCATTGACACCTGATTGTCACATTCTAATTTCTAACCCTGAACGGAAGGAGTTTTGAAAATAAGAAGAGTTTTCTATTTACAATTTCAATGGTTTAGAATAGTTTTTAAATGTTCTATAAAGGTCTAAAGTTTTCATTTTTTAACAGTATCTGTATATTAAGTACATACTTTTAACTTACAACCAAAATCTTTACTAATTTAAAAGATGCACTAGCTTGAGATTAATCTCAACTTTTACCTATTACAGGTTGTGTTCATACAAGCAATCTCAAAAGAGCCCTTATCATTACTACTATGACTCTTAGTTTCTCACTTTGAAATGCTTTAGAACTTAATTTGACAGGCTTTTGTGCATCGAATTTGATTAAAATTAGAAGCTCTAAAATAAGAATGGGTTCCAAATTTTGCTTATTTATATTTTTACATTGTATTTAAAAAAGTATTCATAAATATGTTTTACATTATTGTTTAGATAATCATGGGAGAGGCAGAACCATCTCAGAATACTAATGAGAAATTTGTCTCTCAGTGTCATGCTCAGCAGAGTCTAAACAGAATGAGAGATCTATGTTTAGCTGACAAACTTACTGATATCACCCTTGTTGTTTCCAATATTGAAATAACTGCACATCGTCTTGTTCTTTCTTCTGCCAGTGATTATTTTTATGCAATGTTCACAAGTGATCTCATGGAAGCTACTCTGAGTCGCATACCAATGGAAGGCACTGATCCTATTGCTTTACAAGCATTGGTTGAATTTTGCTATACTGGTAACTATACTTATATTGTCTTTTGATTATTACCTCATTGATTTTTCTTTAGCAAATTAAACAGGCTTCTTATTTTTATATTTTGTTAATTTTGAATGTAATTTTTTAATTCTTATGATTATTAAGCTTCTTAAGCTACTTTAATTTAAGAACAAGAAGAAAAAAAAAACAATTTCTTATGTAACATGATTTTCTCACTAAAATATTTAAATGAGTCTGTTATTATTGTGCAGAACTAGAAAGTTTTATATTCAAACAGTGAGGTCAAACATGCATTTATATGTTGATTTTAAGACAGGAGAATGAACTTGATAATGAGTAGTGAATTTTTTTTTGTCAATATTCTTTAGCTACTTCATCTAATCCGACTGGTGGATTTATTTTATATCACTTTCTGAGAGTGATATGAGAGTCTCATATTAATTTGAAAAAAAATAACCTAAATGTTTTTTTATTAATACATAGAAATAAGCGATGAATTATATTACTATGTTTTAATATTGGTTGAATTAAAAATTATTAAAGGATAGTGTTCGGTAAAAATTCCTTATAAAAAGTAAACAAAATCCACAGTCCAATTTTTTTTTTTTTTTTTTGTATAAACATGGTTTTATCAGTTTAAAACAGAGTTTTTTCTTGGTTTATTTTAAACTAAGAGTTGAATACTTTAAGCTTAAGTAAAATATTCAACTTTTACTAAATCGTTCAAAAGAGTTTTGCAGGAACCATTTTTATTTATTGAATAATCTTATCAATTGACATTTAAAAGTTCAAAATTAGTATCTTCTTTAGTTCCATAACTATGCTAACATGATAAAAAGAAGAATCATTACTGATTATTTTAAATATGCTTTTATATTACTTAACTTCAATAAATACTCAATATCTTTGTTATTTTAGTATTGCATGTTAAAATACCTTATAACAGTGATTCTCCTCCAAGCTATTAAATCAATGAAAATTTTTAATGAGATGTTTAAGGCATTATATTTCTGTTATTAAAAAAGGTTGAAAACAATAGTATGATGAAAAAGAATAAAAACTACGAATTGGCACACATAAAGTAGTAAAGCTATGTTTTAAGACTAATGATTTAATAATAAATAAAGAATAAATACTTTTTTCATTTATTTTAACATAATGGAATTTTATTTTTAACAATATCTTATTAACACGATGTCAATGTCAAGGGTGAAAATGTTGTAAAGAAATGTAATTTACAGTAGTTTTACAATTTTAATCTCCAATTTGGAATTCAGGTCATCCTTTAAAATTCTGATTGAACAGCTGACTTAATTTTTCTATATTAAATTGTATACAGAACTAATAGATTTTTCATAAAGATGATGCTTTTAAATCAGAAGATTTTTCAATTATTTTATGTAAGAGAGTTTTCAAACTATTTTGTTATCTCATTTCTGATTTAGCTTTACATATAATAATTATTTATAATTTTTTTTTTTAAAAATTTCTTCTTGATTTGCTTTAACTTACTTTTAAGTATATTTTTTAAGCTTATACAGTCAAACTTCGTTAATATCGACTCGAAGGACCGAAAATTTGTTCTTATTAAAAGTAGTTCAAGTTATCTGTTCAGAAATATGTTTGAGGAAAATTGTACTATGTACAGATATTTTCTATTATCTATATCTGGTATCAATTTGCATTTTATAATCTTACATTTTTATTGCGAATATATAAATTAATATATACATTTTATTTCAGTAAATGTTTTTATTTTGGGCTTTATATTAATTAAATAACTTCTATGTATCTCATAATAAATACAACCTGTTACTTTAAAAAATAAAATAAAGTTATAAAGGAAGAAAAAAATACATTTCAGATAAAATTCAAAAAGTGAACTTTTGGTACTTTTTTTTCTTCTTTACACTCACACCTATATTTATATTAGAGTATAAAAGGGTTTATGGTGTTTGCTGTATTGGCCCCTCTCCCTCAATAAATTCAATTCACACAACTTTTTCATTTGAGTGCTGTAATGCTGAGCATTCAAAGAACCTTTTATAGATTAAGAACAGCGAGTGATCAGTTTTCTTGTCTATCAGATGGAAAATAAATTTTCTGTTCACATTTAAAGTACATTTTTTCCCTAGGGTAATGAAATTTGAGTTCACCTTAACAGATATTTCATATTAAACGTACTTTAAAGTATTATATTCGAACAGAATTTGACGGGAATTGAAAATTAGTTCACGTAAAAAGAAATTCATGTTAAGCGTGTTCATGTTAACAAGGCTCAACTGTGTAACCAACCTTTAAAGTTATAAATAGTACTATTTATGAATTGATAATTACTTCAATAAAAATTAAACTTTATTTCCCACTCAGTACAATAGTTGCTTTTGCTTGAAAAAAATAGATTATCTTTACTAACACAATGACCGAAATAGGAACTTCTAAGTTATTAGCCTGTAAATTAGCCAAATTGTGAAATTCTTAGCTAAAAGCAAATCTTAACAATTAATGATTATTTTTTTCTTATAGAAAACTTCAAATCAGAATACAAATTTACTGTTAATTTAACTATTTTATGAAATGCAAATTCAAATATAGGGTAATTTTGCAGTTGGGGAGGAGTAAATGAGCAATGAATGGGAGAGATGATGAGCAATGTTTTATCGTTTTTGAGGAAAAGAAATGGGAATAGGTTGGAATTTTAAAGTAGAGCAGTAATATAAGGATGAACTTGGAGCAACATTTGACATTTTTTTTATTTTTATTTATTCTGACATCTTTTAAAAAAGTACATTTCGTTTTAAATAAAACCTTTAATTCTTTTAGTCTTTTTTTTTTTTTTTTACGGTCAAGACCTAATTGAAATCACCCAAGGAGAGAAAATCATGGTAGAAATTAGGTTGTTTATATTATTTGATTCTGCTTAATTTTGTTTTATTAATTTTTATACTACTCTCTGAGCTTTTTTCTAGAAATTTTGTTTAACACGTTCATTGTCAGCCGAGTACAGGGGGTTATTATATTATATATCTATCATTGAAGAGTAGTAATCAATAAAGATTATTTTCTTAGATTATTAATTAGATTTTCTTATTTTAGCAACCATTTTAACTTTAAAATTTTACAATAAGTTTGTTTTAATAAAGAATATTTATTTGTCATGAGAAAGAATATTTTCTGCAAAAATAGTTGGATGATATTATGCATCTTGCTTATACTAAATCTGTTTTTTGACCTAAACTGTATAAAAAGATTGCCGCATGATATCTCATGACCTGGTTAACGAAGGTGCTAATATGCAATTTATATTAGTTTGTTTCATGCTTACATAATCTCGTTTATTGGTTACATTATTTTGACCTAATATAATTCTAATTTGTTATATAATGTATCTAACGGAAATTACTGTAATCGAATTAAAAAATATACATAATTTGTTTAGTAAAATTCATGTTGGCGTAATTTTCTGGATCAAGAAGAATGTATATTTTTCGCTAGCCAATACTTTTACAATATTAATTATCCCATTTACCAATTAGAGGTACAAATAATATAATATGAGGAAATGTAATAACCCTTTTAAAATAAAACACTTATTTCCAAATGCTTCACTTATATCATGAAGTGAAGTTTTGTATTCATCAGTGGTAGGCATTCCTAGATGGTATCTGTAGTAGAAGTTAGCAATACTAAAAATCAGATCCAGTCAGACTATAAGTATGCCCCATATTTTGCCTGCAGACTTTTATACGATATCTTGGTCTCCAATCATTAATTTTTGTTTATTTTTGCGTCAAACTTAATTTGAGTTGTTTTCACGCACATTTGGATTCAATTAGACGTCTTCTCCCACATGTGCATCATCTGTTTACGTATGTACGCTACAAAAAATTCAGAACACATTATTAAAGTGTATTTATTTCCGATTGATTTAATTTTTAACTGTGGTGAAAAGTAGATGCAGTGAGAATGATCCCAAAGCAATATGGATCAGTCTCAGCTGAGAGAATCGTTCTTGAAAGAAGAAATCTTTTGTGAGCATCATGAAATTAAGTAATTCCGTTATTGGTTCCTGTAAGAAAAGTAAAAAAGTGTATCATGTGCAGTTTAGATCGTTAGATATGTTGGAAAAGAAAGTTAATAAGAAGTATTTAATTTCTTTAATCAATATTCGAACGAATTTCCTTGTATAATATCTTCTAAAAAGGAAATTAGTTATACATTTTGCACTAATTCTGCAGGAGTTTTCAATCTTCTATGAAGGAAAATGTGACGTAACAGCATATTTATAGCAACAAAAACATGTTAAATTGGAAAAAAATAATTGCACAAAATAAAACTATTAAAGTTTCTAAATATGATTGTGAAGTTATTAAAGCAGAGGCGTTATTTTCAAATTTTATAACTATTAATTTGTGCCAGTGTTAAAATTTCCGTACTTGTAAGTACAAGTAAATTACTAATTTTCTGTATTTATGTATGTATGTATGTATCTATATATATATATATATATATATATATATATATATATATATATATATATATATATATATATATATATATATATATACATACAGTGAATTCGCGATAACTCGAATCTGATAGGAGACTTCGACATATCGGAAGTTCGACTTACCGTTAATTTGGGTTTTGGACTTTCAAAATATTGTCGGATTATTTAATTAATGCTTATTTATTAATTACAAATCTTCTAAATGCTTACAATATTTAAGATCCTTTTTCTGACAAGCCATTTACGATACGACTGTTTGAAGCACTTTATGATACCCTGGTCCATCGGCTGCAACTTTGCTGTTGTGTTTGGCGGGAGAAACTGCAAGTTTACTGCTTATAAATTAGGTAGATCACTATGCGTTGTGCATTTATCCATAAAGAGTATCACTTTTCTTTTTTTAGCGAAGAATTTCCGATCCAATTTTCTTAAATAGTCTTCAAATAAAACTGATGTCATCCAAATCTTTTTGTTAGACTTGTAATCCAAAGGATACGTTTTTAGATTCTTGAAACATCGGGGATTTCGGTATTTTCCGATAACAACTAAGGGCAATTTCTCTGTCCCAGACGCATTTCCTCCAACTAGGACAGTCAAACGTTCCTTGCTCATTTCACCCCCTGAGCAGTTTTCATCCTTAAACATCATAGTCTTGTTTGGAAGACATTTAAAAAATAAACCCATTTCATCAATATTGAAAACATCATTTTAACCGTATCCTTTAAGTAAATTTGGTAACGTTTCATTTAACCATTGTTCACATACTTCAAGAGGGACAGCTTTAGCTTCTCCATGAAGAGTGTGAAGGACATTGTGTATGTGTTGCAAAGGAAGGGGCACGATATCAGCTCCTAGGTTTTTTTTTCTTTAAAAGATCCCAAAAAAATCGAATTAAAGGGAGTAAAGTTCGAGTAATCGAGAAATAGTAATATTCGAGTTATCGTACTTCGAGTTATAGTGAATTGACTGTATGTATATATATATATATATATATATTTAATTTGAATTTATTACTGTATGTATTTCTTATATTATATACTTCGCGTGACTACCTTTATTCCCTTCTGAACATGCGTTGAAAAGTAACCTACTTTTTCATTTTCTCCAGTTCACATGTTTGAACTATTACAAAATTAACAATATTGAAATTTGAGAATTAATAATATTAACATTGAAATTGAAAAAACAAATTCTCAAATATAGCATAAAATGTTGATGAAAGATTAACAATTGTCTGCAAAATTAATAAATTGGCCACTTTGGAAAGTACATGAATTAGTAATTTAATCATCAAGATGCGTTTACAAATATTATTAATAATATAAAGCCGTAAATATTTTTGAAAAAGGGGGATGCTGGCGGACCAGATATATCTTCGGGGTCTACCTACTCTATAAGTAGCCCCAAATTTCACAAATAATCTGCAGTAATAGGCTGAGATAGCTGCGCCATCTATGGAGAAACTCTGAAAATAGCGCCATGAAAATTTTCACCTTTAAGAATCCCGAGGAGCTGCGTTCCAGAGGCAGCCCCCCTACTGGATCGCTCAACGACATCGAAAATTATTTGAAAACCCTAAAAATTAGAATTTGGAAGAGAGTTGCCATGGATAGGTGGTACTGGCATTTGTCAGCTGTTGAGTCAGCCAAGGCCTGCAAGACGCTGTTACGCTGACGAAAAAGAAGAAGAAAGCATTAAGCCTATCAAATAAGGAAAAAAAATCATTTCTTCATGCTACCAGAGGCTGTAGTTATAAATTACAACCCTCACAACTCCACATCGTATTTATTCAGTCTAACTTGAGGATTATTAAATCTCTATAGCTTAAGTACTTACTTGTTGGAGTTTCACTTTAAATTAGCATTATTAAACATGAATTAACTGAAACACATTAGTGAGAATTAAGATTGTATTATAGCTTAGGTATTGGTAGAAAGCTTACAATGACTATTAAAAAAAAAAAGAGAGAGGGAAAGAGAAACTTTTTAGATACTTTTTATAGAGAGATCATTGTTTTTAGGTCTTTTGGAAAAGAACTCTCTAACTTAAGTTACTGTATTTCTCGCTCTGGCTCATGCAGAATCTCTACATAAATCTTATTGAGAATCTAATACAATAAAATAGTTTTGAATACAAATAAGTTTGCATGAAACCTAAATAGTAGTTGAGACATGTATGTCAAAATCATTCAATTTATCAAAAATAACTTTTTGGCATAAACTTAACAACAATAGCTTTTTGGCATAAACTTATCAACAATGTAAAACAATATACAAATTTTGCTAAAGTTTAAATGTCTACATTTTATTTTTTAGGTGAAATTCATTTAACTGAAGAGAATGTGGAAACAACATTATCAACTGCAAATGTTTTACAAATATCTGAAGTAGTGAAAGCATGCTGTGATTTTTTGGCATCTCGGTTGCATCCTTCGAATTGCATTGGCTTTTCTTTATTTTCTGAATCTCAAGGGTGCATGGACTTGCATCAAGCTGCTTTAACATATGTAATGGTAGGTAATGCATTTATTTTTAAGAAAATAGTCTTAAACTATTGCCACTTATCTTAAAGGGCAATAGTTTAAAACTGTAACCCTTTAAGATAAGTGGCTTAACTTACTCACACATAAAATAATATCTTATATAATCCGATTTTGTGTCCTTAACAAATCTAGAAGACCATGCACTGTAAGATGTAAGGAGGTAGACATAACCAAAACATGATTTTACTTAAGTAAAGAAAACAGAATGAAGCCATTTACAGTTTATGTGAATAACCTGTGTTAAACTAACACATAAATGACTTGATAAATTATGAAATTTCACCATTCCATAAATTAAAATGAGGAAATGTTATGATCGATTACCCACTATAAAAAATATTGACATTGTGAAATTTAATTTTTTTATTTTTAAATTTTTTTATTAAAATTTTTTGACAAATCTCTTATTAGATTATTTACTATTATTGTATTATTATAGTAGTTCATTTATGATAAATTAGAATGAAAAATATGCTTGAACAAGAATAATATTGCAGATCTTAATCAATCTTTTTTTTAAAATCCTATAAAGCTTAAAATGCAATCCAATTTGCACTTGCTGCATTTATTATTTTTTTTTTCCAATGGCAGGCACTGAACTTTATTCGTTTTGCCTTAGAAGATGCCAGATTTGTTACTCATTTTGCGTTACCCAGTGGGCACCTGTGAACCAAAGTCACGGAGGCGAGTAACATTGCCCACGCCACACTGCCACAAACCCATTCATAGGGTGAGTCACATTCATACATCACACACAACAGAGGACAACCCAAGAGAGAGAAACATCCATGCCCAGAGCGGGATTCAAACCCGCAGCCATTGACTTTGCAATCAGGCGCGCTAACTGCTCGGCCACCTGGCCGGCACTTGTTGCATTTATAATTTAATCAGACCACTTTGGTTGTTGTCATATGATAGCCCAAAGATACCAGTCCAAATGTCAGTGAGATGGCACTTTGTTCATAGTAAAGAAGCAGTTAGAGGTCACCGCATAAACCTTTACTGATAGGCTAGTATGACTATATGTCTGAACTAGTAAACCCATAATCACCTTGTTGACCCAGTATGTTACTAATTGAAATTGATATTGTCAAGTTGAGCATGGCAAACATAAATTTACTCTGTTTTACTTGATCCTCTCTGTAAACTCTCAAAGGTCCCAGTGTTCATAGTCCTGAAGGTGATTTGCATATGAAGTAGTGTTCATTTCATTATGTATTGAACGAAGACATACTGGTTGCACTTTTTAAGGTTAATAGGGAAAAAAAGCAATCTGAGAAATATAATCCCCATAGTTTGGTCAGGAAAGCGATCCGAAGTTCGGACCCCTTAATGTTAACTTCAATTTTTGCGTTTTAAGTCATATTTTTAAAACTATTTAGGCAATCCAAAAAAAAAATTTCACTCACTCATAAAACCCATTTACCCAAAGATGATTTCATTCAAAAAATAATATTTAATAATTTATTATTTTTTATTACTTAAATGTGTATGAAAAAACTTTTGAATTATAAAGTATAAATTTTTTTAAACCATGTTCATCTATGTACAAATTTTTTCTGTTGCAAAATCTTAAGTTTCAACAGTTTTTATTTAGTAGAAGCCAAAAAAATTAAAATTAATTATTTTAAAAAAATAATTTGGCTACAATGAAGAAATATTTGAACGTGGCAATCAATATTTAAGTGTAGATAACTTGGGGAAACTTGACTTGTGCACCCATAGCGTAAAATTTCATTCATATTTTTTTTGCTAATAATCAATTGCTAATTCTTTTTTTAATTTATTTATAAAATATGGTGTTTCTTTTTTAGTCGTCTAAAAATTTATTCGTAATTCAATAAAGAGATTTTAGTAAAACATTTTATTCAATGAATGTAGTGTTTTTTAAAAGCATGTTTCTGATAGAATGTGATTATATATCAGCTTTTTTTTATTTAATTTTTTAGTTTGTTCTTTCAATAATTTATACAATTTCAAAAATATAAAAACGTATGCATAGGTTTGGAATAATATATTTAACAATTTCTTAAATATATATATTTTAAAATTATTAGTACTATGTAGTCAACATTTTTAAGAATCTTAAAATTTCTCAACATCTTATATATCGCCTTAATCTTAAATCAAATTTTTTAATTACCTGTCCATGCGCTCTTCACAGAATTATTTTGCCAACTATTTAATTAAATTTATAACATTTATTAAATACGCAACCAAGTATTATTTTTCCATTAATATATACTAATCAGTTGTTTTGGTACTTTAATTTAGATTTTCCTTTAAAATAAAAATCCTTTTCAAATTATTGTCTAGTTTTTATTAAATGAAAATTTAGAATTATTGCCAGTTAGCTGAGAATTAAATCTTGTTAAGAAATTAAAAATATTCTGCTGATCAAAATTGTTCGATGCAAAACAGCTGACTATTGAAGCATACTGTTTTTCTGAAAAATGAAGATAAATTATTGATTGTCTTTTTTTATTGTTTTTATTTATTTGATTAATGAAAAGTAAATGCATATATGTGGACAGCAAAAAATATAAAAGTTTGCTTTGTTTTTTAAATGAACAAAAAATTATGGACCTGCAATTTTATTTTTACTTGCAAACTTATTCTCGTCTGCTAACGCTAAGAGAGTTGCCCTTTTAAAAAGGTTAATGTTGAAAAAATTTGTTTAAAAAGTTGTTAATATTATTTCTCATCTTTCGCACCATTCAAAAAAATATTGTTATGTCAGGAAAAGGCTTGACATGCCTTATTTTGTTAAACAGCTAATACTAAAAATAGAAATTCCAAAACCATGCTATTTTCAAAATCATCTCAAAATTTTTTTGGAATTTCCATAATACTAAAATAAGATATATTAACCTTTTGATTGCGGCCGGTACAGCATATGTACCGGTAGAAAAAACTTCTCTTATTGCGTCGCTGGATCAGCAGTTGTACCGGTGGTTCTCTTCCCCTTTTTCTACTAGACCGCCATCGCACCTGTCATTTCTTCAGGAACCCCCTGTAATTTGCTCCTATTGTTGAAAAAAGACTTCAGGTGTGCTCACTTTCGATTCAAATTGGCTGAAAGATTTTCTCTTTTATTATCAGTTGGCGAGTTTCAAGGTATGAGAATTTCTTTCATTCCCTTTGAAAGTACTAGTTTCATTTCATTTGTGATCATTTCAGCGATATTTTGCGAATCCTAGTTTATTTTTTTCTATTAATTTCTTTGTTAGTTACGTTTTTTTTCTTGTTTACATTTTTGTTAATTTTTTTACAATCTTTTGCTAATGTTGTAATAAAATTTTTATTTACGTTTTATTTTTTAATTTGTTGCTTTCGTTTTGTATTTTTTTATGCTTTTTACATTAAAGGAATTTTTCGCATCTTTTAAGATGCCACGTAGAGGGAGACCACTCACTCAGGAAGAAATCGATAAAATAATGAATGATTTCGATGATGAAACGTACGCTGATTTAGAATCTGAGTGTGAGGAGGAAGAGGAAAAGAATGAAGTGAATGAAATTGATAGTGAGGATGAATTTAAGGATAATTGTCAGTTGAATTCTGTAAATTCCAATTTAATTGCAGTAGAAAGAGTATTTCAATGGAAAGAACCATCTCTTGACGATTAAGTAAATGTTTTACCGTTTACTGGAAACGTTGGGCTAAATGAAAAACATAAAGATTTGAGAAGAGAAGTCGAATTCTTTGAACTTTTCTCTTGTGATAAATTGTTTAAAATATTATCTAACGAAACAAACAGATATGCCGAACAAATAATGGATGCAATACCAGAATCATCAGGCAAGTTGGGTGCCAACGAATCCCGGTGAAATAAAGAAATTTCAGGGAATAATTATGCTGATGGGCCATGTAGACTTAGATAATATTTTACACTACTGGTCAACAAACGAACTAGTGTCAACACCGCTTATGAGGAAGTGCATGCCTAGAGATAGGTTTATGCTGATATTAATATTTCTGCATTTCTCCGACAATAATTTAAAAATCACTACAATGATGAAAACTATGATTGCTTATGGAAACTAAGATTGATATTTGTAATTTTAAACGATTCATTTAAGTCTGTGTAGCATCCAACAGAAGGGCTTTCAATTGATGATGTGATCGTAAAATTTAAAGGAAGAGTACTTTTCCGACAGTACATCCCAAAAAGCGAAAACAGTGGGGAATAAAAATTTACAAAGTTGCTGATAAACTTGACATGAGCGTATATTTAGGCAAAGATAAGCTCAAAGACTCTCCTACGGTATCAGCGCCTACTATGTAGTGAGCAAAATGACAGAATGTATAAAAGATAAAGGGCATAAGATGTACATGGCCAATTTTTTCTGTTCACTGGAACTATTTTGCGATCTTCTGGAAACGAAAAAAATAAACTGTTGTGGAACTGTTAGACAAAACAGAAAAATTTTTCCTAAAGAACTCAGTAAAAGGAAGAGGAAAAAAGGTGAAAAAATCACTAAGATCTCTAGCGATTTAGTTGCCTTATGTTAGAAGGACAAAAGAGAAATGTTAATGTTGAGTAATATCCATTCTCCGAATGAGGCTCAAATGTCTGGGGAAGAACCAAAAATTGTAGCTAACTACAACGAACATATGGGATACGTCGATAAAAGTGACAGAATATCTAATAGCTATTCTTTTAGCAGAAGAACTTTGAAATAGACAAAAAAACTGTATTTTCATTTTTTAGATCTATCTGTTTTGAATGCTTATTTAGTGTCAGGGTCAACCCTGACACATAAGGCATTTAGAGTTAATTTAATTAAAGAACTGATGAAATGCCAGGATAAATATGAACCGATTTCTCCATCTATACATTAAAGACCCCGAGCATCAAACTCTGGACACAAGCCTTTGAATGAGAAAAAAAAGGCCAAGATGAGCGAACTGTTCACGGACAGGAGAACATCGACGCTCCACAATTATTTGTAAAACTTGTGATGTAGCTTTGTGTTGCAATAGAAATTGTTTCCAGGAATTTCACAATTTCCAAGTTCAAAACCAATAAACTGGTAACCATTGTCCATTTGTGTAACTTCATTTACCTCATAACTAGACAAAATATAAGTTGCAAATTTTCTTACAAAGCATTTTAAGGTAACAATTACTATTTTTTATGCACAAATCATATAATATAAAATTAGACAAAAATATAAATGTTGTTGATGTATTTTAAAGTTATAACTTTGAAATATTTTGTAATTAATTATTAAAAGAAATATTAATTTTTACATAGTATGATTGAGTAAATGAAGTTTAATTATTTTTTGTATTCCTGTTTAAGTAAATATCTTTTTATTAAAGTTCATTTATTAGCCATTTTTAAGATTTTTTTTTATTTTTAAGACCACTTCTAAGTCATCAAAACTCCGACTATATTTATTATTGTATGCTACCGAGAAGAGAATTAGGCACCAAGTTCAAGAATTGGAACTTTATCTGATCACTATTGTGTCATTATATTACATAAAATATATTATGTAGTGCATGAACTTAACATTAACAAAAAAAAAAATTTCAAAATCCTATCTTGAAAAGGATATAAAATCCTGGCTATGGCTTTGGATGTAATGTTGAATATTTGGTATTGTAAGCTAAAAAGTACTTTATAGTATTGAAAAAATTCCATATATTGATATATCACAATATTTTTTAATATTTATTTTAAAAATGTCGTATTATTAAAAACATATACAGTGGGTGATCGGTTAACGAACACTTACACGGAAGATTTTTTTGTTCGGATAACGAACACTTTCAAAAAAGATTTGTTGTGTTCGGACAACGAACACACATTCGGATAATGAACAAAACAAATTCTAACAAACACTTCTCAGGCTGAAAAAAAAATTTATATTAAACATTTTTTATCATATTGCATACAAAATAAGATCACTGAAAGGTAAAATGTTTAAAGCATGCTTAGTATTGATAATTACTAAATGAAACTTGAATTAATAATGAATTTAAAGGTCATTTAATAATTATTATTATGACTAAAATCAATGCACATTTGAATACTTCAATTTCAATATGAATATCAGTATTTTCTGACAGCTGATAAGTTATGGGTGAGTGGATTTCCTGACATGGCAAATAAATTAAGCTAATTCTTAATTTTTTCAAATAGTGCAGACTAAAATATAAAGATGCCGATGGCGCGCTACCAGAGCCGGATTATACTTTTCGTAGGCCCTAGGCACAGCCGTTTATAGGCCCTCCCCTCCTTCTCCCACTCCTCCCCTCTTTTCAAAATATATGCTAAAATTTTCTTCGTATGGAAACGTATTACGCCATTTTAGATGTATTAATTTCAGAAATGACTAAAAGGCATAAAGCTTACAGTGATTTGTACGATAATTTCGGTTTTCTTGTTCACAAAAATTTGTCAGAATCTGAGATTAAACTAAAAGCGCAAAATTTGATGAAAATTTACTCATCCGATTTAGAGGAAAACTTTGTAGACGAATTTTTACTATTTTCAAATTTGTATGAACATAAATCTGCACAAGAAATGTTGAAGGCTCAACTTAAAGATAAACTTGTGAATACTTTTCCTAACCTTCACATTGCATTAAGAATATATTTGTCGATTCTTGGATCAAATGCAGAAGGAGAAAGATCTTTCTCCAGATTAAAATTGATAAAAAATTATTTGCTTTCAACAATGAATCAAGATCGTTTGGCATCGCTCGCACTTATGTCTATTCAATCCGACATTTTGCGTAGTTTAGAATTCGACAGCATAATACAAGATTTCGTTGAATCCAAAAATCGCAAAAAAAGTAATATATTAGATCATAAGATTCTGCAAAATAATTTATTACTGTAAAATATTATATTTTTATTTGTATCTTCATAATTTTGTGCAAAATACACTTGTTTTTAAAGCTAAACTATTTTTGACAACAAATCTTTTTCTCCCAAGTTTTTCGTAGGCCCTAGACACATGCCTAGTGTGCCTATAGGTTAATCCGGCCCTGCGCACTACTGTCATAAAAATACGTTAAATATGAGAAACAGGCTAAAAATCGTTTTCATCTCCCCTGAGTTATATTGCTCACCTATTAAACTTCACAGTTCTATTGAAAAAAAAAATTCCAATTGAATATTCATACAAATTAGACCATCAGTTTCGGTTTTGATTTCATTCAAAACAGAAAATTATTTCGTTTTGAGCGATTCCCCCCCCCCCCTCGTTCATTCCCCGTCCCATTCATTGTTTTGAATGACGAATTCCAGACGGCAGACTTGCCAGTCGCCACTGGGAACCCTGAATGTGGTAATAACACACGTGCGGTGCTAGTGTGTGCCGAAATATTGTCAATTGTGTATGCTAGTTGGTTCCTGTTCCTCTAAAATTTTCGTGTGTGCTTTTCTGAACCCCTTATAAAAAAAAACTGAAAATCTGGCAATATTATGGGTCCCAAAAAGCATGGAGTGTCAAGGACTGTGCTCACTATAAACACCAAGCGAGAAATGATAGCCAAAGTTAAGAGTAGACAGAAAATGGCTGATGTTGCGAGACAGTATGGCTTGAACAGGTCTAGAGTATGCACAATATTAGCTAGGGGGCCGGGATAGCCTGGTTGGTAGGGCGCTGGGCCCATATCCAAGAGGTCGTGGGTTCGATCCTCGCCGGCCGAAGACTCCCCGTGTAGTAAATGGTGACTGATGCACGTTAAATCTGTCGAGTCTCAAAGTCCTCCATGTTCCCACAACAAATCAATACCTCTGGGGGTACTGATCCAGGAGTTTCCTTGTCTTCTGGATTGGTTCAAAATTACAAGGCTACGGAGTTGAACGTAAGTAGTCGTAAACCCATGAAATTGGGTCGCCTGTTCAACGACGGTTATAAAATAAAATATTAGCTAGGAGAGATATCAAGAAGACTCAAGCAGCTGAAGGAGTAACGAAAATCACATCTGCGAAGCAAAGAAGTGCCATCCGTGATAAAATGGAGAGGTTGCTTTTAGTTTGGATAAATGAACGGGAAATGAAACTAGATGTAACTAGTATGCCTATAATTCAAGAGAAGGTTAGAGAAATTTTTGAGAAATTGAAAGAACAAACTCCAGATTCGTCATCCGAGGATTTAGAGTTCAAGGCTACCACTGGCTGGTTTACAAATTTCAAAAGAAGGTCTGGAATTAAACATGCATTAATGCATGGTGAGTCTGCTAGTGCAGATAAAGAAGCAGCTGAGAAGTACTGTCTCAAATTTCAAGAATTCATTGAAACAGAAGGGTATCGTCCACAACAAATATTTAATTGTGATGAAACTGGTTTGTTTTGGAAGCGCATGACGAACCGTACCTACATCACGAAAGATGAGAAAAGTGTTCCTACGCATAAGCCTATGAAAGACTGATTGACGTTACTTTTGGTAGCTAACGCTAGTGGTGGTAATATGAAGCTTAAACCACTTCTCGTTTACCACTCTGAGAATCCCAGAGCATTCAAAAAAATTCCATAATTAAGAGCAAACTACCAGTAATGTGGAGATCGAATCAGAGGGCATGGGTCACGCAGTATCTTTTCAAAAAATGGCTATTTAAAATTTGTGCCCCGAGCATCAAGGACTACCTTGATACCAATGACTTGCCGTTGAAAGCACTGCTGCTATTGGACAATGCACCAGGACACCCAAAAGATCTTGAAGATAATTTGTTGACAGACTTTCCCTGGCTGACAGTTCAGTTTTTACCTCCGAATACAACTTCTCTGATTCAGCTGATGGATCAGGAGGTTATTGCGGCTTTCAAGAAATTGTACACTCGCGCGCTGTTTCGACGGTGTTTTGAATCATGCCAATTCTCCTCAACAATGACTTTAAAATAGTTTTGGAAAGAAAAATTTGACATTCTAGAAGCTAATCGTATCATTCAAAAGGCGTGGTCAGAAGTCACACAGCGACCGTTGATTTCTGCTTGGCGGAAGCTGTGTCCATAATTCGTTCAAGGAGACGAAGGTGATCAGGGAGACACCCCTGAAATTATGGATGAAATTTTGACAACTGCTAGAGATCTGGAATTGGAGGTGAACGAGGATGACATAGAAGAGCTCATAATGGGACATAAAGATGAACTAACGACAGAAGAACTCCACGAAATTTTGAATGAAGAACACCAAGAAACACAGCAAAATGTGTCTCCTTCTGAACAAGAGGAAGACGAAAGAGGACCAATTCCAACATCTGCCATTAAAGATCTTTTGAAAAAGTGGGAGGATGTCAGAGCAATGGTCTTAGAATGGCACCCAAACCCAGCTGATGTCAGTAGGATTGGGGACCTTTACAACGACAATGCTATTAATTACTTCCGGAAAATCCTGAAAA
This sequence comes from Parasteatoda tepidariorum, assembly GCF_982258835.1. Classification (NCBI taxonomy): domain Eukaryota; kingdom Metazoa; phylum Arthropoda; class Arachnida; order Araneae; family Theridiidae; genus Parasteatoda; species Parasteatoda tepidariorum. The sequence goes on from NC_141765.1 coordinate 56,132,134, forward strand.
AGAGAGAAAAGCAATCGACATTGGACATGTTCTTCAACGCCCCATAAGCAAAAAATGAAAAGGACTGATTAATATGCAAGACTATATCTATGTATTATTTTTTTAAAAACTTGCTAAGAAATTATAAATTTTTAAAATTTTAATTTTTAGGGTCTCCAGAACGAATTAATCGATTTCACTTAGAAGTCTATGGTGAATCGATGATCGGTTAATCAACAATTCGGATAGCGAACTTAGTCTTGGAACGGATTATGTTCGTTAACCAATCTCCCACTGTAAATACACAATTTCAATTTTATTCTTTAAAAATTTTAAGGCCAAAAATAGTTCATGTTACCCTGTCTAAAATAGTTATCTTCTAAGCATTTAAATTATGTTTCTATTAAAATGGCACAAAATTATTATTAAAATAAAGAATTGTTTATTTTTTTACATGAGTAATATGCTGTTTCATATTCATAGGGTTGAAGGGAAAATTTAATCAAACGTTTGAAACTCTAAATCTAACGTGCACAAAAGGATGAAAACATGTGTAAATTTTTTCTTTGGTAATTTTGTAGAACCTAACTTTTGAAACCGCTAAGAAAATGTTTCAGATTTCTTGTTTTTAAAAAAATGAAGAAAAAAAACACATTTATATTATTAATTTTTTGGGAAAAAAATGCTGTTAAAAACTGAAAAGAAAAAAAAATTAAATATTTGTGGAAAGATGAGGGAGCATCTATGGAAAGGTTTTCAATGCGTGACCTTGAGCAGGAAGTTTAGTCGAAGTGAAACAATCTCTACTTTTTGAATATTTATATGTGATAAACTACTGAACTGTTTTAGAAAAATATCTTTCTCACCTGTTGCTTGAAGTTCTCAAGGAAAAAATTTTCTTTCAAGTTCCGACGAAGTTTTTCTATTGAGAGTTTTACAGTTTCTCATAATTTATTTTGCTGGGCACAAACTAAATTGTTACACGTTCTCTAAAAGATAAAGGAAGCCAAAATCATTCCTGCCTCTTCCACAGGCGAGGTGGCATTTCCTTCTTATTGTTGCGTTATCAGTCAGAATGTGTTTTGGGAGGGTTCTTATTATTTATTTTGGTTTCTGTCATTTTTAAAATTCTTAACAATAGTTATTTCAAACACCTGAAGAAAGACCACACCATGACTGAAGGAAATGTATTTTTTACAATCATTGTGTCAATAGAACTTGTATAGATGTGTCTTATAATAATTGATGATTTAAAAATTTCATATGGGCATGGAAATCATGAAATACTTCTCAGTGAAATAACTCAGGGAATACTTTTCTTGAACAAAACCTTTCCTACTTCTAAAAAAATTAAAATTAGTAAGAAATTAAGAAGAATATTCCTTTTTGTGTTAGAAAAAAAAGAGAATAAGGAATGTATAAAGAAAACCAATCAATCCAAAATTGCACTGATAACTAATATTATTTAGTATTACATATTTTGTATTTATTATTTTATAAAATTAGCTAATATTTCAAAACAAAATTGAATAATATCTTTATTCTTTCAATATGGGGCTCAAATATAAGGTAAATAGAATCATGGCAAATTTTTTATTGCTTAATATTTTTGCTGTAAAAGAGATAAACAATGGAGTTTTTTTTTATTTTTTGAACTTATTTCAAACATATTCTTTAATATTTTCAGCGTCTTTATAATTATTTTTTATATTTCTAATAAGATTTCTATAAAATATTCTTGTAAAATCTTAATGAATTTCTATTTAATATACGCGTGTAACATTTATGTTTTCAAAACAGAAATGAAGGCAAAATGTTCTTAGAAAATTTTTAATTAAAGAATATTTATATTTTAATTTTGTTTGAATGTTATTGACGCTACTCTAAGGGGGGGTAGGAAACTAGCAAGTAAAATGAATAAAAAATGTTTCACAAAACAAAATCTACATTTGCTATTTCTTTAACAAATTAAAATACCTACAAAAACGTGTAAGAGATACAACGTTCATCATTTAAAATTTTAATAATTTGCTTTTCAAAATTATAAAAACTAATTAGTGTGTTTAAGATTTTAGGATAAGAATAAAACTTCAAATAATGCTTTATTTATTCGAAAAAATTGAAGGAGATTTGTTTATAAAAGTTTACTAACAATCTTTCAGATGCAATAAAATGCACATTTTATAATGCGCATTTTATTAAAATATTTTATATATATTTTTTTTATTCTCTTTTAAAAAATTAAAAGAGATTTGTTTATAATAGGCTATTAACAATCTTTCAGATGCAATAAAATGCATATTTTGTATTAAATTAGCAAAATATTTAAATCATTTTTAAATGAATGTTTTCTTTGCATTAGAAGAAACATCACTTTATTAAGTAAAATTAATTAAAAGTTATTTTTTAATTTTTTCTCATAATGTGTTAAACATCACAAATAAAAAATGCCAAAGTATACATAACTATGCCAAAATGTCTATGATAACGATGTACATAACAGCCCTACTACTTTTGCCTCCTAGAAAAGTGACACGCAAATTAACGTTTCCTATTCATAGCTGGTTAAAGTAGGTACCACCCACTGACTAAGTGGGGGAAAATTTCTGCAAAAATGCTCTGTAACAAGAGAATTTTTTCACCTTACTAGCCGCAACCAAAAGGTTAAGAGATTTTTGGATAACAAATTATTTTATAGATGTAATATGTTAAGCAAATAGTTTTAATATACTTTTTTCAGAATTTATACATAGAAATTGTTATTTTATTTCACAGTAAAACGACAAGAATGTTAATGTTTCCTTTATTGAAATGTGATGTCCTCAATTGAAATGTGACAACGATTTAATTAACCCTATAATTGAAATCTGTTTGGACGTAGCATTTAATTGCTTGACAACTGTTAGAATAATTAAATATATTAAAACAATTAGAAATTAAACTTATTCTTTTATTTTGTTAAGTGTGGCGGAAAAAATGAGGAAAGGTAGTGAAAACCTTTCCTCATATTTTACTTAGTATTCAGTTCATACATTTAATCATATAACTTTAGTTATTTAAGCAAAAAATAAATTAAATAAAGGGTAAAATACAAATTCTATTGAAATATATCCTTAATTATTCACTAAAACATATCTAGAATATATTTTTGGATCAATGAATAAAATATATATTTTCCAAAAATTTTGAATAGGGAAGAGACTTTAACTTGTTCGAAATAATTGACTCATAACTGCTTGATTTTGATTCCAGGGGAGAGGGGTCATTCCATTGTTTCATTCGACTTTTTAAATTTCACTTGTAGATGGTATTGTTAAACATCCTAAAAAATGTTTTTCAGATCAGCAGCTAAAAAATAAGTTAAAAAAATAAAAATAAATAAATGAAAACGTACTGCTTTGAATATTTTAAAAAATTTGATGAATTATATATTATGTTTTGCATGTTATTATTATGCTTATTATTATGTTATGTTTAGTATGTATTTTTTTAGCAGCAGCTAAAAAATAAATGAAACAAAATAAAATTAAAAAGAATAAATGAAAACATACTGCTTTAAATTTTTTAGAAAGTTTGATGAATTATATATTTTGTTTTTTTTTTTCAAACTAAGAGCCATAACCATTATCTTACATAAAACTAATTTTATTACTGCATTAAATATTTTAATTTAATATACTGTGTCATTTACTGAATAATCCCCAAAAACTAAAGCTGGAAGATAAAAATTTCATTATCTTCAAAAAATAAGAAAATGTAAATAAAAGGAGACATCTTTTGAGCACTCAAAAATTCATGTCACTAGTCATTAACGTCTATCATGCCCTGAGAATGGCAATGTATGAAGTAAATATTTAGCTCACTCAAAAGACTAAAGGAACATGGTAGATAAGTACCTTTTCAAGAATACAATAAATCTTTTGTTACACATTCTTTGCTTCTTGGGGATAAATTTAATCCCGATAATGCCAAAATTCTAACCACTCCTGCCATATCTGCTCATCTTGATACCCAGGTATCTTGTTTTGTTCATATGAATGCCAATTCTCTTGTTGAAGATATTAGTTTCCCACCATGGAACGTGGAAATGCATTTTGCCCTTATTTGCCTTTCCAGGCTATTGAAGTTTTTCTAGTTTTGTTTTTATTTTTAATTTTTTATTTTCTATTTCCCTTTTGGGGTACTGCGGTTCTTTCAGTTTTATTTTCTACTTTTATTTATGTTTTCTCATTGCAACTTTACATTTTTGTTTTATATATCACTTTTTTCTTCATTCATATCATGCGAGTCTTAAGAATGGGCGTTTTATTTCCTTCCTATTTTTTGAAGCCCATTCAAGTTTTTACCATCAAATATAATGGATCTTTCTTGATCATTATTTTGATCAGAGTCTTATTATAACTAATTTATAAATCAATTCAAATTTTATTTTTAAAGGAGATAAAAATGAAAGAAATCTTTGTTTTTTTGGGTGGTAATCAACTAAAAGCAAATCTGTTGCCTAGAAACTTCAAGATATTTTTCTTTTAAACTATTTAAAAAAGAAAAAAAATTCTGACCCAAGGTAACAAGGAATAGCTTCAGTTTTTATTTCATTCTTTTTATTCTCTCAGCTTGGTTGATTAGCTACAGAGTACTTCTCTCTTGTAGATTATGTGACTAGAGTTTAGTTATATTAAATTTCTAATCCTGCTATGGCGTTAGTTCTTGTCATCTTTTTGGATAGATTCCAAATATTTAAAACTTCCTAGTGCCCTAAATTTTAATCCAATTTTTTCATAATTTTGTCTACCCCCCCCCCCTTATTTTGACGGTCGGAGATCAAAATATGTAAAAAAAAAATTGTGTCTATTCAGAGAAAGTGCGATTTTATGTCTGATTCTGCAACTTAATTAATAGCTGGCACTAATTAATTAGCATATTAGAAGAAACCATTAAGAGTGACACTTAATACTTAAAAATCCGATCATTAGAATGAAAGTTATTCAGGGTGATATATTTTTTTTTATTTTGCTCATTGTACAGTGCACAAAAAAATTCAACAGATCACCCTGAATAACTTTTGATGTAATGATCAGATCTTGACATCCTGGAATTTAATCTTATTAGTTCGAGGGGGTGACCTCAAATATGCAAAAGTTTGAAAAAATTATATTTTTTGCATACCGAATCCTTTGAATTTGTGATATTTCAAATTAATAAAAACATTTAGTGTAGCTAAGAAATGTTAATGTAGAGTCCACAATAATGAGATACTACTGTATAATTTTTTCTTTAAAAATATTGCACCTCAGTGAACGTCTTTAAAGCTGATAATGGTTTTACACATCAACAATAGAAAACATTCAAATATACTTTTTTTCCCACTGATTTCTTAGAAGGAAATTAAATTCTTGCGTTATTCTGTCTATTTTTCTATCTTCATAGTGAAAAATTTCATACCTGTATTGCGACTCTAAAAAAAGGAAGAAATCTTAAATGACTACATTTAAAATTTTTGAAGGCTATGTGAATTATCATTATTAGTTCATTAAAGTGAGCTACATGTGACTTATTAAATATATAATTCTTAGTTATCAAATTTTTATAGGATCATTTTATGGAGGTTATTCCTAATCAAGAGTATTTACTATTAACTGCTGATGAAGTTAAGAAATTATTGGCTAGTGATATGCTGAATGTTCCTAGTGAAGAAGAAGCATTTCAGTCTCTTATGATGTGGGTGGATTATGATTTACCAAACCGAAGGAAGGATCTACCAAGTCTCTTAGAAACTATTAAACTTCCTCTTTTATCTCCGCAGGTAATCAATGTAGTTTTCATTAAAATTTAAAATACATGGTTGATAAAATTGTACAACTTAATTTGTGACAAACAATCCTATATCAAATAAATATAACTAAATTATGTTGTTTGCACATTTAAGAAGGTACACCACTCTATATATTCTTACATCTTAGAACATTTTTCTGAAATGAAAATGATTAAGTGCATTTGTAAACTTTAGATGATGTAAATCTCCAAACAGCTTTTTTAAGGTTTGCTGACTCAATAATTTTTTTAATTTATATTCTATATGGTTAAAAATATGACACTGTGTAAATATTAGTAGTGTAGTTCTTATTAAATAAAAGACTTTTTGAGCTAAAAACTTTTTATTATGTAAATGATAAACTCTTATTTAACAGCCTTTTCATTCAGTTTACCATAATTTTTTTAAGGTATACATTTTTTTAAAGTATCTAGTCTGTTGAAATTTGTTTTCTTCTGAATTTGGATTTTTTAATCATTTACTTTGTGTGTAGATAGAATCATATTGATAAATGTTAGAATAAATATAGCTTATTTATAAAAAGAACTCCTCTCGCCACAAAGTCTAAGGCTGTCTGCTGCTATAAGAAACGGTGCATTTCAGTGAGGGGAGTTTCTCTCTCCTTTGATTCCCTTTCTCTTGCTAACCTGAACCTCGACTATAGTCACAGTCACTGCTCCAGATGAATGGTATGGGGAGTTCTTTCCTTAGACAGACTATATAATTGTATGTGATAGGTAAATTTTGTAATATATTTATTTATTGTTCTGCCATGATAATAGCAAGGCAAGAAGTTTCATTTATGAACAAATTGTTACTTAGTTTTTTCCCAGTGTTTCTTTGTGTGTTTGTTCATCTTGTAGTCTATATCTACCGCTACAAATATACAATTCCAATTCCCTAGTATTCAAGACATGTTAACTCAATCCTTGGTTGGGGTACCTTTTCATAGATGAAGGTTGACATTGTCGATAGCTTCTATCCTCACAATGTTTTGTAGGTTTCTTCATGTAGAAACTAGCATAATTTTAAAACATGAATTATACTACCTCTAATTTATGTATTTTTTTAATTTTCTATGAAGCACAGTACTTATCAACATAATTAAATAACTTTGGATCTAATATCACCTAACCAAGAGACAAACGAACCAAGTTCCAAATATTGATCTAAAGGTGGTTGCTTTAATGAAAGGAAGAATTGGGAATAATTATGTTTACTCTGCTATATATGAAATGTAAGTTATTTCATTACTTAAATAAAAGATGTTCAAATCACACAGATAAGAAAAGATGACAATGGTCAAATTTAATGTGTGTTAAAAAAGGCCTATTGTATTTTGTTTTGTTAGGATTAAAAATATTCATGAAGTGTTTTTAGCATTTTGTTTAAGACATAGCTTTACTAATTTTGATCGCTTTTTTATCTCTAAGTCTGTTGAAAAAGGATTATCCATAAGTGTATCTTCTTTAAAGATATTCTTTTTATAGTTTCTTGCAGATCATATCGAAACTAATCCTCTATTTAGAGAAAATTCAACTTGTTACAATTTATTTGTCGAAGCTATGAAATACCATCTTCTACCAGAAAGACGATCTTTGTTGCATTCTCCTCGTACAAGGCCGCGGAAATCAACAGTTGGCTCTTTATTTATGATAGGTGGCATGGATGGAGGAAAAGGTGAATTTGTATTGCATTTTTTTATGCTATTTTGTTCTTTTTTGTCTACATTTTCAAAATTTTTTTCTTAGCTTTTATTGTTCACAAAGAGCTGTTAGTAATAAGAGCCAAATTCACATTTTTCCCTTATTAACATATAAGGGGTTAATATAGAAAACTTTGCTTGTTGCCATTCATAAAAAAAGGGGAAGGATACTCTCCAATGCTTTTTTTTTATTTTGTATAAGAGAAATAAACATTCATTATAAAATGAAAAATATTGCTCAAGCTCTTGCCCATCCACGTTTAACAAGAGAATATTGGTTTTATTACTTAAGTTTTTCAAATAGTGCTTTTTTTTTCTTTTTTTCAAGAAGTTTTTGACAATTTATTTAGTAATTGTGTTTATTATAAAAATTGAAATATTGTAATTTTAAAACACATTAACTCTCCAAGCGTTGAGCCCCAAGGAAAAATGATACTTAAATTTTCCTGCTATGCACTATATTTTCATACAATCCCATGGAGGAACTGGTTTTTTGATGCAGGAAACCTGTGCCTGAAAGTGTGGAAAAAGCCAAAACTAACACTCAGAGGGTTAAACTGTTTCACTCTAAAATTTTCATCCCTTTACGCAGTTGATTTATTAGGCAGTGTTTGAAACATTGCATTTATAAAAATGTTTTCTTAAGAAGTATTCAAAAATATTCTTTCGTATTTGCTTATCAAGAAGTATTCTTTTGTGTTTACTTATTTTGAAGGATTAAGCAATGTGACAGTCTCATGAATTCATGAATTATTATAGCACAAACTTTTTGCTTTACCTTTTTTTAAGCATACATATTTTTTTATCAGGATGAGATTTTATAAAGAACTATCCAATTTGCTACTCCAATGAAATATTAAGTTTTTTCTTTATCTTTGTATTATGTAAATAATTATATATCCATCTCACCCTGTCTCTGTGTATGTATCTCACAATATTATTTACGGACATATTTTTTATATTAATTTCAAAATATCAATGAAAATTAGGTTTTTATGAAGAAAAAAAGACATGTTTTACTTGTTATTGTTATAATACTTAAAATAAGAAACCTAAGTATGTGCATCAACTTTAGTGTAGACTATGTTTATTCATGTCAAAGTCCATCTAAGAATTTCTTTCTATTAATTATTAATTTCTAATATTAATTCATTTTTTAAGAATTGAATTTTAATTTTCATACTAGTTTTTTACAAATGTTTCCATTTAGTGACAGATTATTTGATTCTACTAAATGAAGAAATATCTTTTTTATTTTTTAAATTCTTTTCTGAACCATTCTTATTTATTATTTTTTAAATGTGTTATGTATATTCCAGGCTCTTGCCGAATTGAAAAGTATGATTTAAGAAGTAATACTTGGTGCGACTATGGCACTATGACAGCAAGAAGACTGCAGTTTGGTGCAGCAATGATAGACAATAAACTTTATATTGTTGGTGGACGTGATGGTTTAAAAACATTAAATGTTGTTGAGTGTTATGATTTTGCTTTGAAAAGATGGATATCTATGCCATCTATGTCAACTCATCGACATGGACTTGGTAACTAAACTTACTTTAATAACGAAAGATTCTTTGCTAAAATGAATTTTTTTTTCTGTTACCTGTATTATTAGTGATTTTTTTACAAAATCATGAATAATGCTATTTTCCTTGTTATTAAAGTATTTGTTACAGAAAATATATGTCTGTTATTTTAAACTATAGTCTAAAAATATTTAACCTGTCTAGAAATATTTATGCTTTTTTTTATTTGACTCAAATACTTAGATGATTTCAATATTATAAGTGCTTATTCTTTGTTAACATATTAGAGGAAAATTATGTGTTTTTATACAATATATTTTGAAAACTAAATTTGCAAGTTTGTAAGCATTGATAATATGATTCAGGTGCTTTATACAAGTACCATTACTCAAAAAAACTAATGAGTTTTCTTCTGAAAATTAGTCAACTCTTAAATTAAATCTATATACCAGGGAGCTTTGCTCTCTTCTTCTTGCCAATTGCTACTTAATAATATTTTTGTGTGCTTTGCAAACAAAATTCAATGCATTAAACAAACAAGACAAAGTTTAATATTCTTCATATCCACTTTCATTATTTCAATTAGATTTATAAAAATAGTACTGTAAGCTGTGATAACAAATTCCGTTGAATGCTATTGCATCAATAAAGATTGGAATCTATTTTGTTGGCTGGGGAGTAGAAATAATTAGAATTATTTAGAGTTTTAGTAGTAGATTAATTTCTACTTCCAAAGCATGCTTAGCTGTGCTAGATTCAGTTTATTGTGATTCTGATAGGAGGCTGGTTGATGCTTATGGTGCTCCCCTATTGATTTCAATTAAGGTTTTAGAAATACTACAATAAACTTTCCCTAAATTAGACAAAAAGTAAGAAATAAAAAATTTCAGTTTAGAAAAAAACAATTTGTTTGATAATCTAATCTATCGTAATATCTTACTTTAAAATTATCTGAATAACTCCTCAATCCTTAATGATATTATGCAATTCCTTTTTCATTTGCATTATATTGATAATTAAATCCAAAAATTTATTTTAGGACTAAAAAAACTTAACATCTATTTCAAAGGATAAAAAAGGTTCTTTACATAAAACTCTAAGCAAAATTTTAACACCTATGATTTATTTATCCTTGTTATTATTATGTTACTTTTTTTAGGTGTTGGTGTTTTGGGAGGTCCTATGTATGCTGTTGGAGGACATGATGGCTGGACCTATTTGAGTGCCGTGGAAAGATGGGACGCTAGTACTCGACAATGGAGCTATGTTGCTCCTTTGAACACACAGCGAAGTACTGCTGGTGTTGCTGTCTTAAACGATAGGTAATTACTTCTTTCCCAAATAACATATACTTATTGACAGTCACAGAAACATATTTATCTCTATTGATAAATCATCAATTTACTGCTGAAAATTTATAATATCAATTTCCATAATTAATGCTAATAATTATGGTTTCATTAAAAATGGACAGCCATATTTATATGTATCCCTTTTTTTTTGTTAAGTAATTTTCTTTTCTTGAATTATATTTAAGAGAGAATTATTTTACATTCCTTTTTGGAGCTTTCGTATTATTTAATATAAAATTTTTTTATTTTTTCAGCAAAGACGATCATATAATTTTAAAAGTAATATATATTTAAAAGAAGAAAAGTTTCAAAACTTAAATGTCTTTTATTTTGACTTATTGTTTCTAACTCATCTACTTTCCATACAACCTCTGTACTTGACTAAGACTGCCTTCATCATATCATTGTCTTCCCTTTCAATGACTTCCTTCTGTTTCTTCATAGAAAAATTTTACAGATTTAGACTATATTTTTAAGATATTCTGCTCTTCAAGACAAACACTGTTCTGTAAAAAAAAAATTTCATTTTAGCAAATTTGTACTAGCCTGCTAGAAGGAAATTTTAGTCACTAGACTTTTACTAGGTGTACGAGATTTTATTTTGCAACCGTCTTTGAACAGCCGACCCAATTCTGAGTTTATGACCATCTATGTTCAACTCTGTAGCCTTGTAATTTTGAACTCAATCCAGAAGACAGACTAGTCTTCATGGAGGACTTTTTGGTGGAATTAACCTGCATTTGCGTTACATGGAGAGAAAAACAACTAAAACTTCCCATGGTTAGTCCCACTTCAATGGGATTCTGACCCATTTACTACAGAGGATATTTTATGTCAGTTCTGTTGTTAGCTCGAGTCAAGAGCAGAATTCCCATCAACCCACCACCATTGGGATTTGAACCTTGGCCACCTCATTCGGAGATAAATGTTCCATCCACTGAGCTCTATCTCCTCTAAATTAAAAAAAGAACATAATTTTTTAGTATGCACACCAAAATTTTTTTCTGAATGCATATGCTCAAATTCTTTCAAATAGCAAACATACACTAATCATTTCATTGGTATATACAATTTATTATATAACAATAAAAAAAAGCTAAAAGAGAGCCAATGCCTACTGTGCCCATCTCAGTATTCTTGACCTTGGGCTCTAGGGTGCAAGAGCAGATGTTTCGGTTAGGTGGTCAGCCGATCGCGAAACCCCCAGTGTTTAGTTCCCAAACTTGCTTGGTACTCATTTATTGACCCACTACAGGGATGAAAGGCTGAGTCCTGGGTTCGATCCTCGGGCCAGGCAAGGTTGACTCAGCCTTTCATCCCTTCAGTGGGTTGATAAATGAGTACCAAGCAAGCTTGGGAACTAAACACTGGGGGTTCGCCTGACCACCCGACCGAAACATCTGCTCCTGCATCCCAGAGCCCAAGGTCAAGAAAACAGATGGGCACAGTAGGCTTTGGCCCTCTATGGGCTGTCGCACCACTGAGTTTAGTTTATACCCACTTTTTTTAGACGGAAATTTATTGCCTAACAGTTGAAATATCAACTTAGCAATATTTTTCATGCTTCAAAATTTACTCCATTTTTTCTAGTATGGGGAGACAGATAGCTGGTAACAAAAAATGCTGTGATTTTCAACCTTAAAATTATATTTTAAGAAATGAGAATTTTTTTTTTTTTGTCTCTCTTTTGCCTTTTTATTATGATACAGCATTTTTTAAAGAGTGTTTCTAATGAACATTATTTTTGATCACCTCTTAAGCTACTTGAAAAGGGATTAAATTTTCTTTCAAAAATTGAAGCACATCTTTTTTCTTTCTTCTTTTTTACATCTGGTATATTTTGAGTCCTTAAAACTAAAGTTTCAGAGGCAGAACAATAATTTAACAGCTGTTAGAAATAATAATTAGTTGAAGTGAATTGAATCAATAACTGTTCTACCTAAATATTATGGCAATAGATGTTAGATTTTTACATAACTGGCTTACAATTTGTATATTCATGAATTATGTAAAAATTTAAACAATGTAAAGAACTTATTTTCTGACAATATAAATGTATCAATTATAAAATCTATTTTTATGTAAAATTGTCTTAGATGAAAAAATGATTAAATTTATATTATAAAATTTTTCCATTCTTATTAATTTTTCAATATCATATTTTAAACTAATTTTTAGGACTTGGGACGCACCACAATAATCAAATATATACTTTTAAAACAATAACAACATTTTGGAAGAAAAATAATATGCTATGACTATAAATTTTTTAAAATGTTTCATTAGTTATCTATTACATAGCAAAAAATAATTACATAATTAAAAAGTATGTTTAATAACTTAATAAAGTTTAATATCTTAATGATATAATTGAAAATATTGTTACTATATAGTATAGACTTAAATATCTAATCAGATCTTTCAAAAAAAAAATTTTTTTTAAATTGGTTAATACATGATACATTATTTTTGAGAGAGGTAAAATTACTTTTTATTTTATTCTTAACAGTATTGAAAATCTAAAAAAAGTCTTATGTTTTTCTTTCAATTTTCAGAAAAGAAATAATTTTTTTATAATCCAGAATTTAACATTATTTGCCTTAAAACGTTTTAAGGTTTCTGCCAATTTAATATTTATTGGTATTATGTGTTGCGTTTATGTGAGATATTTCAGTAATTCTGTTGAAAACATTGGTATATCCAAAAATAATATTAAATGTTATTAATGTATGCATAGGTTGTATGCTGTAGGTGGCAGAGATGGTAGTTCTTGTCTACGATCTGTTGAATGCTTTGATCCACATCGAAATAAATGGACTTTTTGTGCACCTATGTCTATCAGACGAGGTGGTGCTGGAGTGGGTGTTATAAACAACTATCTGTTTGCTTTAGGTGGTCATGATGCTCCTATTTTAAATCCAGGTGTTTCAAGATTTGAATGCGTTGAAAGGTAATTTAAAAGACAAAAGTTATGTTTAAAAAATTTATTTATTGAAATTGTTGTTATATTTTATCCAGCAATATTAATTATTTTAGAAAGGTTGTTTAAAAATTGAAATATAAATAGTTAAGTTTTTATTGTTTTTTATATAATAATTCCTTCCTCTATTCTCTTATGAAAAAATTTTATCATTTATTTCATTTCAGAAATATATGTTTCATATTTTTGATTAATACTATTTTTTTCAATGTTTCAGCCAATTAAAATTTTTGCTCATTTCAAAAATACATAATCTTCTTTTATGAAAATTGGAGCATAAATATGTAAAAATTCTAATTACAGGGTGGCTTGTAATTTTTTTTGTAACCATAGTTTATGTGCTTGTACATAATGATGAAAAGTTGTTTTTCTTGGAATTTGATTAAGTACAATAACACTTAGATTTTTCAATAAAATTTAGGTATGATCCCAGAACTGACACGTGGACATTAGTGGCTCCAATGAAAATAGGACGTGATGCCATTGGTGTTGGTGTTCTTGGTGATCGTTTAATAGCAGTTGGAGGCTATGATGGACAATCATATTTGAAAATAGTTGAAGCTTATGATCCCCAAACGAATGAATGGGAAGAAGTAATGTATTTGAAATATTAGGCTTATTATATATTCCTATGATTCATAATTTCTCTTACTTTAAATTTCTATAATTATACTGCATACCTTTTTGTTGAGAAACATTGCTAATAATTTTTCTGTCTTATTTCTAACAAGTTGTATGCAGAAATAATTAGGAAAAAGCTGGGTATTTTATGAGTTGCAGTTTAAGATATCTGTAATTTCTCCCTTTCCAAAGGTGAGATTGAGCTATGATCTTAAACTTTTATAGAGAAAAGTTTGCTATCTAGACTAGTGAGGAATTCTTTCTTATGCAATTTTTACTTTGTATCCAATGTGGCCAAACTCAAGTTGCCTAGCAGTAAATTGATCTTAAATTAAATACATGCTTTCCACAAGCATCACTGGTTGCTATTAGTAATTGAGTGGGTGACCACTTTGATCAGCCTGCGTAAGGACTGAGGGTGCACAATATCAATAGTATCACTGTAAAGTGTTCTAGTTCAGGTGCAGGTCGGATCATCCTCAGAGTTGTTTTCCAAACTGTCACCAATAGCCCATTGTGCAGCTCTAGTGCAACATAAATAAAGTACCTACCTACCTACCAAACTCAAGTTGATAAGACTAATAATTCAGAAGTTACAAGGATTTTGTAAGTTTAATTTTTCGACTAGTTCTTATTTACACATCTGACATTGTATTGACATTTCCTATGTATTTTATATGATGAGACCAAATTGTTTAAACTAATAATTTTGAAGTTAAGACAATTTTTTTGCATAAATAAGTCTAAATCATAAATTTTACTTTTTAATAGTTTAGAAGTTAAAAGAATTTTGTTTGTTAACTATTAGTTGATATGAAAAAATGGTTGTTCCAATGCTATGTATCATGTAAAAATTATTCGATCTTACTTAAATAATTAATATAATTTTCTCTTGGTTATACTGAGGTGAGCAAATTTATATATAAAAAATGAAATAAATTATAAGAAGGCCAAAATTTAAGCTTAGTTTCCTGACTAAAATGTTAGTATCATTTTTATTTTCCAAAGCATAACATTTAAGACTCAAGAATTAAAATCTGAAAAATAAGGTATATTTATTCACAGGAAATACTTTTTATGTTTGATTTTGTAATTTAATTTAGTATTGTAATATTTCTTCAGACCTGAATTCTACTATTTTTTATAATTAAATCAAAATTTTAAGTGCAAGAATTTCTCTTTACCAGCATAATTTTTCTTAGGGGCACCAATCAGATTAGAGCACTGTACGAGATTCATTTTTCTTTGAAACAAATTATCTTATGTATGACCAGGTTTCACGATAACTTTTTCCAAAAATTTAAGCTCAGTTTAAGCAATGTACTAAAGTGCAATTGTTTAAGGATAGATTTTTACATTATTCTTATTTATTTTTTTTTTTTGCAATTTGTCATACCTGAATTATAATTAGTATTTAAAGCAGAAAGCAATGAGACTTCTCCTTTGCTCTCTATTTCATATTAAATGATTAGTTAATGTCAGAAACAATTAAAAGAAGAAATACAGATTTCTGAAAAATGACATACCCTGAGTAAAAATAAAAACTTAAGGGTTAAAAAACATCTTTGTATATTTTGTATCAATACATGGATTACATTTTATAAAATAGTAAAAAATATTCCATAAATAAAAGACCTGGGTGCATATTAAAGCTTTCCAACAGTGTCAATATTTACTTGTTCAGATGTCATCTCTGTCCTTGATACCATCTATGCAAATGAGTCCTCTCGTTGGTATGAAGATGTTTGAAAAGAAGAGTCAGGTGATATTCGAGTTGTCTGCAATTGGTCAAAATTGCTTGGCATTCCTACTATAGCCATTAAACGATAGAGCCCTAAAAATGGGGCTAGGGGCTTAGCCATGGTTGGGTGATGTGTATGTAAATTTCTTGCCGCTTACACCACAGATGAACATTTAGAAGTTTGAAATTAATTGACTCAAGTAAACTCTAGCTCTAAGAAACTGGAGAACATTAAAACTAGAGTACTAATAAAAGTACAATTAGAAAGAAAATGTATATAGATATATATTTTACAAGACCTTATTGCAACTGAAATTTTCCTGAAAAAGTATCAGTCTTTATAAATTTATTTGTTTTACTGTTGTTAAAACTTTTCTTAATGAAGACTTATATGGATAATATAAATGTATGTGACACAAAAATAAGTATGTTGATGATTCAGACTCTTATGAGTCTCAGGGAATCTATGAAGGAATTTCAATACATTTTGTTGTAGATGGTTACCACTCTCTTTAGAATCCTGGAAAAACCAGGAGTTCTGAGAAGAATTTGCAATTCCCTTTGTTAAGTTCTTGAAATACAAGCAATGGGCAGTTTTGTATGTGGGTGATTCTCCAAAAACTCAACACTATAATGCTCTAACAAAATATCACAAAATTGGCTTGAGATAAAAAGTTACTTTTAAGACATAATTTTTTCCTATGTATTTCCATGCATTTAAAAAAGATTATTCATTTAAAATTTCTTAAAAAATATATTGAAATTATCTATATGTCACTCTTCTAGCCTGTCCTAAATTCTTATTATTTAATTTATTAAAAATGTTTACACCGACATTCAAACATTTAAAGTATATTAATTAGCTGTATACTTTAAGGTGTAAAATAATATAGTTTTTTAAAACTGTTTAATCTTTTAACTCACCATATTGTATCATTTAAAATTTGTCCTAAGATTTTCATGTCACTTTCGTGACACAAGAAATTTTTCTTTAATTTAAAGGAAAGAGAGAAAATTTTTAGTCTTGCTCATAGGAACCCTGTATATTCTCACCATTCTATTGGGTTGATAAAGTGCTTTAAAGATCAGATTCACCTGTCATTCTTATAATAGATTTGAAACTCTGAATTAAGGCATACAACATTTTCTGCTATCACTCTCATGCACAGCATGTCTATTATACGAGAAAACATTCTTTAAAAACTAATACATGTTATGTGTAATAGTGTAATGATTCTAGTTGAAGAACTTTCTTAAACCTAAATCTGTCTTTAGAACTTTGTAGCAGAAATAATATTTAAAACAAAATGTATTTCTATTGTCCTGGAATTTTCTAAGCCAACATTGATAAAAGGAGATTCCTTTATTTTTCTCATGTTAAGTGCCTTATAAAGAATGAGTATAGTTTTTTCGAATTCAGTTATAAGCACATTCAGTTTTAAGTATTCGGGATTTGAAATCGTTAAGATTTTGGAGAATCACCTAGCTATGATCACATAAAAATTCACTGCTTGTGATGTTTCTCTCTATTCTTACACATTACAATTGTTGGCTAACTTAAAAAACTTATCTAGTGGTATTATCAACGATTCCTTGTTATTATTGCTATTTTAATAATTTTTACTTTCTATGAAACAAGGATTTTTTGTATTAAAATAATCATAAGTCAATTCACATTTATCCTGTGATAGTTAATGATTTTTATTTATTTTTTGTAGTTTTAAAATTAATAGACATAGTCCTTTAAAGCACGAAAAAGTAATGAATATTTATCGAACAAAATTTTTTCTGCCAAATTAATGAAAGTTCCTTTTTGTGTAAGTGTATAATTTTTTTTTTTTTAAATGCTCTAATTTAAATCTTTCTGATAAATTTTTTTTTCAATTTTACTCTGGGAATTTACTTTCATCTCTCTGGAGAGTGGAAGGAAATTTGTTGTTTTCAGGTGCTTTAAAAAATTAAAGAGAACTTTGTATTGCATTAACAGTTAAACAGCCTCTTTTCTAATAGTTTCAAGATATTTTAGAAAGTTCTCGGATATATTTTTTAAAATTTTATGAAAGATCCATTAATACTCATGGATGACAACCTAATAAAGAAAATTGCTAGCACACACACAAAGTTTTGTTCCTCTATAATAGAACACGGAGAAAAATTATTCCAACAAAGTAAATTTCGCTTCTTCATGAATTGTTATATCAGCAACTTCACATTGTTTATAAACCTCAGTGGACAGGGGAATTTTTTTTTTAAAAAAAGAATGTGCTTTAATATAGAATTTTCTAATTGATAAATAAAATTGCCAATAAGTAGTATTCATCGATCAAAAAACTTTCAAAATCAAAAATAATTTTTTTGTAGCATGTTTAGCAGCTAGATCAGGGGCTTGCAACTTACACGAGGCTGGGGGCCGCAACTTTTTCAAAATTTTATATAGGACTCTTTTATGTTTGAAGGAACACTAAATATTACTGTCTGATTTTTACCAAGTTGTACAAAACAAAAGTATTGAATTACAAATTAAAATAAGAAGCAGATTTTTAAAAACATTTAATTGCATATTAAAAAATTCGGGTTACAATAACTTTAATGTGCACCCATGTATTAAACAATTAATGTGCAACAGATATCTAATTGTTAAGTTATAAAACTTTAAAAAGGTTGGTATTAAAACTTACATAGTAGCACACAAAATTGAGGTTTGTCTGCTGCAACCACATGAGAATAGATATTTACAAATGTGTGTGTAAATATTTTCGTCCAAAATGAGTGGTTTCAAAAAGTTAAATCGGAGAATTTCTGATACAATACAAAAAAATAAAATAGATAAAAGCAACATATACGACTATTTCTGTATTTGAGTAATTATTTTCTTGGATACAAAACCTGAGAAATAATTTTTTTTGCACCATTAGTTCGATAAATTTCACGGAAACGAAGAAATTTGGTTTTTATTAACGAGAAAAGTATTTTAATCCCATATAGATTTTTTACGAAAATTGTCTGCAAAAAAATTACAACTAATATATTTTAGTTTGCGGGCCGCCAGTTGGAAACCACTGAGCTAGATGGATTAAGTGGCAAGTACAGCTAGCTATGAATGATAGCATTAAGATTCATTTTCTTGATAAATGATCCCACTCCTGCTGTCTAAGCCTCACTGAAACATTTTCAATGCAACAGGCAATATAATGTTTACATGGAACACTAATTTTTCCATAATACACTTTCAATGCGTAAAAAAATATTTTCACCTGTATCATCCTTGTCCAACTTTGGGAGGGAGAAAAAGGTCTTAATTTCCCCACTAGTATCATCAAAGAATGTTACTACAAGAGGAAAAAGTTTGTCACTAGATGAATTGCGGCCGTCTGTTGCTAAAGTAAGTTTTAGCTAATCTTTTGCATCTTTCTGTGCTTTTTCTTCTAACATATTTAAATTTAACGGTAATAGCCAAATATGGGGACATGAGCTAACAATGGACCTCCTTGGTCCATAACAGATAACAGCAAATCATGTTGAATTAAAAAATTCACAAAAAGAGTCTTTACTCAAATTGCATTTTAGCTTTCTTTTGTAGTACCCCAAAACATGTCTTTAACGCTTTTACTGGAGATGGAGGCAGCTCCATTCGTTTGATGGAGTAATTCTTCCACATGCCTTAAATAGTCATTTCGACTTCCATGTACAAACGAAAAATTGCATAAGTAAATATTATAATATACTTGATGTGATGACTTAGTGAAACAAGTAAATACCAGCCATTCTACTGAATATTCTTTCCAAAACATCTGTAACTGTTTTTTAGAAGACGTGATCCAAACTCTGATCGGCAACTAGGATTAGCATCAGGCAAACAAAAGAGTGCACTCTGTATGCTTAAGATAAACTATTCTTGGAGGAAGAAAAAAACATTTCTTACACTGGCCGCAGCTATGGAGGTGACATCACTCAACCAGTTCTAGATGTACAGGTTAAGTGAAGTCATGCAACGGCTAGAACACTGAGTGTGAAAACATGGTTTACCATTGGGAGAAGAAAGCGAACAGAAATCTCAGATGTGGTGACGTCATCGGTAGAAATGGGTGAAAATTAGCTGTTGGGGTTTTTATTTTTCAGTAAAATTGATATCTTTGCAGAGTTCTCGGAGTACAATGGAATTTCCTGAAATTCTGGGGTATCTACCGGCTGTGTTATTTGTTTCACTTTTTGTAGAGAATTTTTATTTAATCTTTTATTATATAGAAAATTAAGAGAAATATCTTTTTTTCTAGATTAAAGAGCTTGAAGATGGACGTGCTGGAATGTGTGTTGTTGTTGTGAAAAATCTACATGTGAGCGAATAGCATAAAGTCCAAAGGATTTTTTAAATTTCTTGTGATAACTTTGAAATTTTATAAATTTTTTACATTTAAGATATCGTTACAAAATGCAAAAGTATTTATTTATTGTAATGTGCAATTGTATAACTATACAAAGTTGTTCATAACAAATGATGAAAAATTTCCAGTTAACAAAATCATCATTGATATGAGCTAGGAAACTATATATTCTGTGTTTAAGTCCTTTTCATATTTATATTGCTCACAAGTAATCAAAAATATTTCAGAGCCTTATGTGAGCAATGTGTACGAACTTATATTTATAGAAATAAGCAAACTGCCATACTTTTAATTGTCAGTTTGCTTTTGTGGGCTTTCAATATTGATTCTGCATGGATTGAATTTAGAACTTTAAAATTTAATTACATATTAATAAATTTTGTATAAATCTTAATCCTAATGTTGTAATTGTTAAGTCAATAGGATTAAAATTTATAAATGTATGGATTCCCCATTTTACAGTCTTTGTTTAGTTCTTAAATTAGTGACGCAAAATGAGAAATCAAACTAATTTATATGAATCAAAGTAAATAAAAATCAACCATTTTATTTTATAAAATAATTAGTTTCAGTAATACTAAAAAATATTTTTCTTTATGTTTATGGCATATTTGAATATATGGTATGCAACTAAATTAACTACACAAAATTTTCATATTGAATTTTGCATGTGTTGAATAAATGTTTTGTGTCTGAGCATTGCATTAATCATTACAGCAAAGATTTAAGTAGCATGGTATTAGAGTTTTCTTTTTTTTTATTTGCAATTAAGTGTAAGCAAGTTTTCTAAATTTAAATATACGAACAATCATGTATTCGTGTGTGAGCTTATATGTAATATGTATTTTTAATCTATTATCATAAGTTGATTAGTATCTTATTTTCTTCCAATAATATATGTGATAACTGTCATGAATTTCTTTGCTTCTAGTGGTATTTAGTATTATCCCCTCAGTTAGCTATTACCTAACAAGGCAACACCTGGAAAACTATATTATGTAATTTTACTTATGTGGTCTGAATGTGCACGAAGCTGAAATCTGTACAAGACTTATGTTACAATACTTGGGTAATGTTTCATTAGTAGAATATATGGCCCTAAATTAATTGAATGTTTTCTTTATAATATTGTTGTTCATCGTTTGCTATTTGTTATGTTATAACTTATGGGTTAAAAAAAGCTCCCAGATTGGCCAGTAAAAAAAATTTTGCAAAATGAAATGTCTTTTTAGAAACTTATATATTTAATTAAAAAGCCTCTCAATATTTTAATGCATTTATAAAACAATCAAAATCTTCAATTGCTATGATTATTCTGCTAAATTTCTGTCCCTGGAGGCATATCTGTAAAACAATTGAAATTGTAAGGGCCAGATCTGGAGAATAGAATAGGTGAGATAGTATTTAAAACCCGACTCGTGAAGTTTTGCAATTGTAGTAATTAATTTGCAGTAAGGTGCGTAATTCTATGAAACCAAAATTTCTTCTTCACAATGTAAGGTAGGTTCATCCTATTTCCATTCAATACTAATTTGTATTATTCCCTATTGATGTTCTTTCTGATAGTCTGCGCATATGATACCACCAAAAAAAACTTGTTTACTGGATGTAACTTCATTGTTGAAAAATATCTGAAACTTTATTATAGTATTTCAAATGATATTTTGTTGAAAAACACTATGAAACGTTTAAATATAAAAGTAGAGTTAGTATTTCAATTCAACTTTCTTAACTTTGGTAATTTAATGAAGTAATAAAATTAAGAGACATTTTAAAGTTTGGAAATCAGACCATATTTTTAGATGAAACATATAGTGAAACTAGAAATATTATTACTGGAGAAATAAAAAATATCGAGATTGTTAAACTATTTTATTGAATTTTTAAGTTGTTATTTTCTAGAATTCAGTTTAAAAATTTAATTTATTAAAATTTAACTTTAAGAACTAAAATGGATTTGTTTCTGCTTAAATTCATGATGCAATGAAGTGAATAAATTGTAAGAAATAGTAATCAATTTCAGTATTACAATCTGAGGTTATAAATTTTTTTATCAATCATTTACTTCCTACACAAAGGTATATTGGCACTATGAATAAATATTGAGAGAAATATTTTAATCTTTCACTTTGTTTGGTGTTTAATGTTTTTTAGATTAGATAGATAAGTACTATCAAACTATTTAATTAAAGGAAATCAATTTTATGAACCGTTTCTGTGAAAATTTGAAATTAACTGTTTTATGTTATAATTTTAAAAATTTAGGGAATTATCTAATGGAATTTAAAGCTCAGAATAATTTTCAATACTCTGTGCTTAGCTGCATTGTTTTTGTCGCTGGAAAACTAATAAAAAAATCTGTAGCTCTTTTGTTTAAAAATAATTTAACTTTATCTACATTTACAGTTTCCAATAAAGATGTATTCAAAATTTTTTGTTGCTAAACTGATTATTATATTCAAAGTGGCATATATTTTTCAAAGTTTTGTGAGGAAAATAATGACAAGGTATATTAACACAATATTTAACTTATAAAAGATAGATAATTCAAGTGGCACAAATAGTGCAAGAATCTAAAATATTAAATGCATTAACAATTTTATAGGATTAAGTCTTGTTATTACAACTATTTATGTAATATTTTTCAAGGATTCTATTAAGCGTGTCTACTTATCGCCGGTATGCTTACCGCAGAGGATTTAATTTGGCTTTTTAATTCATAGTCGCTAATTGACCATGTTCAGAACTACCAATTGTTACTGTGCAGTTTTGCGCAGTACCAATTGTAATAAATATGCAGTTTTTGCCCTTTATTTTTTATGGGCTTTAGTCTTTAGCTGTTATCACATTTCGTAGCACATGTAGTAACATTTTTATAAAGAACATTTTGAGCTAAATAGAGATTCCTAGTGACAATTCACGATTTGATAGCGCCACGGTGCTTTTGCCGAAAAATACAGTAATTTCTATATAAACAACAGACCCTTACATATTTTTAAACTTAAATTTCAGCACTTATTTTTAAGAGTTCCACTTAATTCCTGTTAATTATTTAAGATAATAGAGATGTTTAATACTTAACGAAAAAGATATATCCAATCTTTTTAACACTTTGTTATTGTTAAACATTATACCTATATTGTTTATAAATCTTTCATTGCATTTAAAATTCTGCTACATCTTTAGACCACAGAAAACTGTTGAATGTACTTTTTTGTTGCAAACAGAGTGGCATAATCTTGTTTACTTTACAAGTAATCTGATTACAATGCTAAAACTTACCGAGGGAAGCAAACACTACTACTTTCTTGGTGATTGAGGATATAGAGTTCTACTGCAAACCTGCAGACAATTAGAACAAAAGTACAGATTCTAATTAACCAACCCTTGTATTTTAAGTCAAGTCTATTGTAACATTTTTAAATGGAAAAAAAAAATTTTTGAGAAACATGTGAATGAATTAAGACTTTTGTCTGATAATTTTCAATTGCAAAAGTCTGCCAGCATGTGTTGAAAATGCTACTTTTGTAATGCTTACTGGTGTAAAGTAATGCATTTTGCTATTATTTGCAACTTGCACAACTGAATTTATAGATGTGCCGAATTTATTACACAATTTTACTTGCATGTGAATTTATATAAACAAGCTTCGTTTTTGTCAAGATTTGAATGCATGCATTTTCTATTTGTTTTAAACCTTTGCATTTATATTTTAAAAGTATGGTTAGCTCAGTAAAAAAAAAAATGCGAAACAATTCTTGCTTGGTGACAGTTTCTAAGTATTAAGAGTAGTCCAAAGTTGTGTAGTAACACTTTGAGGGTACTATACTTTGTAATATTATTAGTAATACTTTGTTAATTATCAAACTTTTTAATTGAAGTGCTCAAAATAATTGCAAATACAATATAAAGTCTCATATCTGTAAGTCTGTTTTCAGACTCTTTAACATTCAAAATAAACAAATCTCTTCCTTTTACAAGTAAAATATTCATGGTTGCGATCAATTACAAAGTCTTATGCATAAGAAATAGATTTTTTTGAGCAATATTTCTTTAAATTAAAGACCTATTTTCCGAAAAAAATCTATTCTTAGGACTTATCAGAGTCTCGACTTGTGTGGATATTTTGAGGCTTTATTTCTATAACAATTTAGACAGTTTACTAGGACTAAAAAAAAAAAACATGATTACGATGTTTCAAAAATTATTAAGTAAACATTGAGTACCCTATTTTAAAAACCTTAAAAAAATTTCTCTATGTTTTGATATTAAATAGACTTAATTTTTCTTCATTTCATGAATACCATCTTTTCCCTTTTAATTGGAGGTTTTTCAAAAATGTTTAAATTGGTATCAAACTTCATGCGTTAGCATCTGATTTTTTATTTAATAAATTATATTTACAATTATTTTGACCAATTAAATAATTCCAACCTATATATAAAACACAATAATTCTGAAGTTATTAAGTGATGGCGAAATCAGACAAATTCTACATGCTCCGTTATTTTTCAACCACTTTAGATATTGTGAGGAGCTTAAAATTTTATTAAGGTAATTTTGCCATTGTTGTCAGTTTATTTATAAAACAATCAAATATTATGCATATGTGACTTGCATTTATGATTCATTGTGTTTTCCTTATGTGATTTTGAATTGTACATGCTTAATATACTTTCTATAAGATGCTAAAATTTTTAAAAAATGTGTTAAGTAGAATTTCAAAAAATTAGATTATCTTAGAACTGATTTTAGAGACAAAGTTCTTCCTTATTTAATTTAGTTCTGCAGAATTTAATCAAGTATTTAACATTCCACTTCTATGAGTGATTGGGATACTGACATTCCAGGATATTTATGTTTCACAATTTGCCAAAGTGAAAAGTAAATATCAAAGTGCATAATTGATTAGTATTATTGATTTTGATATTCTTTGAATATTTTTAACCTTAGTGTTATTTTCCATTTTAATATACTTATATATTATTCTTCTGAGGTCGACGATTCAACTTTTTAACCAACCCCAAACTAAGTTTGAGATAAAACTAGTTTGCTTTCCTGCACCAAAACTGATTTTTTTCCTATGTTTTTCCATAAAATTAGTGTGCTTAGCAAGAAAATTTTTATTTGCTCAAGTAACTTCAGATAAAGGGTTAAATTTAATAATTAAAGTCAGCAAATTGCAATTTTTACCAAAGAGATTTTTAGTTATGATAATTAGAATAGAATTTTTTTTATTTACAACCTCATTATGTAAACTTCAAATATGTATGAAAAAAAAACTGCAATATGTATTTTACGCTACAGGAATAGTGACTTAACAAAATTGTACAAAATTTTTCATCTTAAACAATATGTTCTTAACTTTTAATTATTTTAAAATTATCTTCTTTGCTAGTTATCTGCTCTCCATTTCTTATGAAATGCTATAGTATAAATGTTATTTTTTCCTTTAGAAAATCTGATCCACACTATTTTGCTCTGCATTACATTTTATTCTTCAAAATTTTTTCTGTGTGAGAATTTTCCCCCAAGATATTTTTACTTAATATTGCAATTTTTTTTCAGGGACAAAATTTGAAAAAAGGTTAAAAAATTTGAGGTGGGTTAAGTAGAAGATCATTTAAAAGACTTCAAATAATTTTCTAACTCTTAAATACTCATTCAAGATAATTTCATTTTATATTATTAGAATTTTTGGAGAGATTTTAAAGTTACTAATGGTCTAAATAATCATGAAATTATTTTTATAAGGAAAAGAGGAATCTTACAATAGAATTATCACTTTAATTTAAAATAATGTCATAAGATGAGTATAATCAAAGTGAAAATAAATTATTTTGAGTGTGTCTCAATTCTTTATTGGTTTTAATTGAATAGCTGATGGTTGATTGGCATAATTTAAATATTTAAAAATATACTTTTATGTCCTTTTATTATCAGTTCATTGGTACAAAGTTTTTTTTTTTTTTTTTCAAAAAATTTACTTCAAGTCAACATAATTACAATTGTTTAGTTTTCTGAAAAATCATTATTTTGTTAATGTCAATATTTCCTAATTTAATTATTTTTAATTCCATTTAAATATAATATCACATTTTACTGATAATATAAAAATCTCTAGTGTTAATAAATGATTTTGTTTTGTTAAAATAGAACTATGTAATTAAAAAAAAATATGTTTAACAAATAGTTTGTTGAATGTAGAATTTGTTGGTACAGGAGATTTAAGTAGCTCTACTGTGCCAAGAACAATCGTTACTCTGTACTCATTCTAATTTAAAATCTGAGGCAAAAATAAAGGAAAACATTAATAGGTTGAGGTACTCATATTTTACCAAAAGAAAGCAAATACTTAGATTCATTCCTCTGTGAAAAATATATTAAAGAATTTTTAAAGTATGTAAATTTAATTTCTTTAATTACTTATTTAATTTAATTATTTAATATGCTTTTTCTATAAATTCTTAAACTCTTACCTCAATTATTAAAATTCTATTAAGCAAAAATATTTACTTGCCATAAGATAAATCAGTATTCTGCAAAAGCATTTATGAAAATATTAAAAAGTATCAAATCTTTTGCTAACCCTGACAGTAAGTTTTTTTTTAAGAAAAAAGAAACATTCTAGGTGTTTCTATAGTGCTTTAAAATCATATTGAGAAAAAGAGTTTGATACACTCTGTACTAAAGTTAGGTTTCACAATATCTCTTTCAAAATATGTATATGTGTATATATAATTTTACTCTTTAATATCATAAAAAAATGATATTCAATTTACAAAATATTTATTAGTCACCTTTTTTTAATATTCTTTTTACTATAATTATAGTCTCAAAACTACTGGTGTCATCAAAAATTTAGACTTTTGGTTTTATAACTGTTAAGCTGTTATTCCTGTCAATTTTTTGTTGCAATAATTTGGATTGCATATCCTTTGAAATAATAGTTAGCAAAGTAGCTTTGAATCCAGTTGCTTTAAAAATTAAAACTTTTCATAATAGTTTAAACTAATTAAGATCATTATCTGCATTTTATTTGTTCTTTAATATTAATTATAACTAGAAATTGGCAAGATTGAAATTATTAATTGTTATTGAAGAAAATATAAAATATCAAAATTGTCACACTTCGAAAAATCATGAATCATAAAAAAATTTCTTATATTTATGATAAAATTATTTTATAGAATATCCTTTCCCTCAGAAAGTTATTCCATATTAACAAATTAATACTTAAATTTAAAAAAAAGTGTCATAGTTTAAAAGCAATTTTTTAAAATAAACCAGAAAAATTGTTTTAATGAAATTTCATGATATTTGATGCAAGTTATTTTGCGTATGAATTAATAGCAAAATAGTTAAGAAATTTTCTAACCATCTCCAACCTTTTAAAAATATTTATCTTTCTATGATGTACCAAAGACATTGCTTCGATATGCTGTTTGTAACTTCTATGTATATTATACTATTTTATTTATTTTTATAAATATATGTATACTTGTAGTTGATTGATATTGCTCAAGTTTCACAAAAATTCCAATTTTTATTTTCTGGAAAGTTTTGTCCTGGTGTACATTTGATAAATAAATGTATGTCTTTACTGTTTCGGAATTTTGTGTAATTTTTAGATATACCCTACCTCAAGGAAATCCTTAAGCATATAGCAATCCTTAAGCAATGTAGTAAAAAAAAAAAAAACTATGTCTTACCATGTTTAGTTTTTCAAAATTTGAAAGATCTGTTAAGATTAAGTATTTTTAAGCCATTTATTTTGCAAATATGTTTTTGCTTTTAGTTTTATTTATTTGTAAAGAATATTTTGCACAACGCTTTTCCCCTCTTTCTCTTTACTCCCTATAATCATTGTCCATAAAGAATCATTAATGGAGTACTGTTTGATAAAATTAGAAGTCATAAAAAAACTTCTGTTAATAATCTATTTCCCGATCAGAGTTGAGTTTGTTTGCACAACAATCAAAACTAGCTCTAATATGCCGAACGAGGAAAGTTGTATGTAATCCAGGCTAGTTTATCAAACAGTACTTAAGACTGATTCTGAAAAAACTTAATCTCTGGGAACTACATACATCCTTGAAGTAACCTAATGACTAAATTTTTTTTAAATTTATTATATTTTTTACTTACGATCGAAATTATATAAGCTGATTATTTAAAATGCTGACCCTAAAGTTACAAAACCAATAAAAGTTTTCACTTTTTTTTTTATAAACCTAACATTTTCTTGCTAATTTATTTATCTCGAAGAATGCAAGCAATAAATTAGTTAAACGAATGATTTCTGAAAAGATAACAATACTGGAATGTTCTTAAAATGTATTTTTATTATGTCCTTATAGAGTTAAGACAGTAAAAAAATTACTTTAAAATACAACAAACACATGTAACAAACTATTAGGTAATAATTTGAATTCAATTGAAAGATGAATAAACAAAAATCAAAAGAAACAACATTATAATACTTGCTCAGAAATTGCAAATTTGTTTGACATTTCTCGGAAAATTTTCACTTTTAAATTATTATTTTTAAACAGTACTCCAAAAAATCAAAATGTATGTATAATTGTATAGAATATTTTTTTGTTATCTTTTAACTTCTTATACTAAACTCAATATGTATATTCTTAATAATTCAAGTACAATGATAATTTTCTGATTTTAAGTAAAATTTTGACTAGTTTTGAAAGGTAAACTTTCCAGCATTCCAATCTAATGTTGATTTTCAATTTTTAATCCATGATTAAAGTATTATGGTTCATTTGTTTCTAATATCAAGAACAAGCTATATAAATTCTCAAATTCCTGGAAAGTTAACTGTCCACAAGCTCATAATTCATAAAACTATGTATTTTGATGAGATATATAAACACGTGCAAGTTTATTATATTGCGTACTTGCAATACATTAAGTTCACATCATCGCTATAAATTATTTTAATATATGGCGCAATATATTCGTTTAAAGTTGCAAAAACATTTTAATTTACTTTTATTTTTTTTAAATTCTCACAATTCCATCCATTTGAGATTTCATCTACCACTTAAAAAATTTCTAAACTAATTAGCATCCTGATGAATTAAAAACTTATGTAAAGCACAGTTCTTACATTCATTAGCCATAATGGTACTACTACCCACTCAATCAATTGAGCTAATGAAAGAAGAAATTATCTAAAGACCTGCCAAGACTTTTAAATAAATCCCCTGTCTTCATAAGATTTTGAGTTTGTTTTAGTGAATTAGATGTCCTGGTAACATTTAGCAAATTTTCAAATATATCATTAGTTTGTGCTTGAAAATATGAAAGTAACTTTGGTGCATTACGAATATTGTTAATAGCACTTTTAGAAATTGCATCATCATTGCTTATTGCATAACTTGAGAATTTATTCAATTCTTTCAACCTTTCTAGGGCACTTGAAGCAGTTTTATTTAACAGGTCAAAACTTTTGATTTGGCTCTGGAAAAAAAAATGAGACTATCAAACTCATGTTTAAAAAAAAAATTATTATGCAAAATTAAGAATTAAATGGTAATTGAGTATCAAATTATTTCGCACCATGCTATCGAGGAATCTTGTCATAAGTTTTAATTTACTTCTACACATCTTAGTTTATTTCATCAATAAATTAGTTATTATTCGAGTCTAAGTTTCAAAACCCCCTTGATTTATTTTCAGAAATCTTACTCGAGAGATAGAATACATTTAAATTTGGATAAATGTTTCAAATAGTAATTTGTTTGGTAAATAGTAGTACGAAAAACAGAAGTACCTAATAAGATAAATGTATTCAATAAAAAAAAAATTTTTTTCATGGATAAGCAGTATTTTTTCAAAATTTCAATATTTTCATTCAATAAAAAAATTATTACTGGCATTTACAATTACTTTGATTTTACAAAACATTTTTTAATAAATTTTTTATAAAATTTAATAAACTAGGATGGATATAAAACGAAATGTTCATAAAGTTGCTTTGGAAATCAAGTTTTTATCTATTTTAAAATAAAAGTTTTCCCGAATAGAAATGAAAAATTGGTGTAATATACAATGAGTAAAAAAAAAAACAAGAAAAAAAAATATATCAACCTGTGTAGCTTACTTTCGAATGATCGAATTTTGACTCGCTCAATGCCAATCTTAGTGATTTGAAGTGTTAACTTTAAACTTGCCAATTAATTAATACTAAGTGCTCAGTTATAAAATCTACACAAAAACCTACTAAATCAAAATAAATATGCCTTTTATTTAACACATCTTGATTTTTGACCATCAAAATATGGAAGGAAACCTCAAGAAGGAAAATACGATGTCCTTAATGATGGCTCTGATAGTTAAAAAATATGCATAAGCCTATCGAGATATAATTTACATAAATATACATCTAGATATGAACTGAAACTCTTATTTAATCAGTTGATATGAGATATTAAGAGGGTCAAACGTTTGACTGCTCTTTGAATTTAACTATTGAGACCATATTTTCTCGATCGCGGCTACCTCCACTCATATTTTATGGGTCCAGAATCCATATTCCTTTGAACCAAAAGTATTTTAAATAAAAAAAAGTTCAACTTAGTGTCTAATTTCGTTACTTACATTATCGTCTGCGCTTATTAATTAGAATATTTAAAGTTAGGGCCTCGAACGATTAAGATTTAGTTTTAGTACAATCCGAGTTACATACATAAATCAAAATTTATTCATAGTGTTCGTCCTTTTTTTCTTTCTTTCTTTTTTGCGCACTGTTCATGTAAAACTCAATACATCAGCAAAAGTGTAAAAACATTTTTATCGTACATTTTTTTCTTAGGAAGTTTAGATATTAAGTTAAAGTAAAAATAAAATCAGTCATGACATTTGTAGTTCTAATCTATCTGATACTTTTTCCGCAAAATTGAGAATATGAAAGGGTTTTACTTGGAAGTTGTAATAAAGTTATACGCTGTCTTAAACTGCAATATTAACCCCAAATATTACTTCATTTTCTATGTATCGGCAGGACATTATTGGATGTGAAAGGCTGCTTTCACTAAAATATATTTTTATCAAACTTGCTCTCAAAACTTGCAATCTATTGTTATAATAGATTAACTCATATGGTGGGTTTTCTAACTACTACTAATTTGTCACTTTTATGATTAGGTGATTTAAGATATAAATTTTAATTCAATATACAACAACTTTGTGATTTATTGTTTAAAAATTTATATATATATATAAAAATTTTGCACCCAATTAAAAAATTCGTTTATCCAATGATACTTCCCTGCACAAAATACATTTTTGCAAATATTTATTATTTTATTTAATAACGCAAAAAATTTTTGAATTGTAAGGTATACAATTTTTTAAATCATTTTAAAGTATCTAATTTTATATGGCAAAATACAAAATTTGAGCGCAATGGTTTCTGAGAAATCGAATGTTAAAACAGTCTTATTTTTAAAATTTGATTTCTCATGAACTATTTAACCGGTTTTGCTCGAATTTTGTATTTTGCCATGTAAAATTCGATACTTTGAAATGATGTCAAAAATTCTGCACCTTACAATTCAAAATATTCTTAAATAAGAGAAATATTCGCTAAAATTTATTTTTTTGCTTAGAATTAATTTTTAGACAAACGAATTTTATAACTGGGGGCAGTTTTTCTTTTTTTATTTGCTTAACAAGTTCTCGTGATATGGCGAAAAACGCAATAAGTAAAATTTACATTAAGGGGGTCAAAACTTTGGACCGGTCTCCTGACCAACGTGAATTTCCAATTATTAGGTCAAAAATTATGCGGGGTGGTCGATTTTGTTTTTCGCGCACTGTACACAGACCGGCCCCTTTACTTTTCAGTACCCATCGATCGCTAGCACCTATAGATCTGAAGTTGGGAGGCTTTAGGTCATTCCAGAGATGGAACCTCAGTCTTTACAATGACAATTCAGTACCTTAACCAATAACCACTGTGCTCATCTCCAAATAGAATATAGCAAAAATAGTTTTTTGAAAAAAAACTTTTCATGTGCGTATGTATTTGTTAATAATTATTTCATACTTAAGAAATTAAAGTTTAATGTATCTGACAACTCTAAACTGTTTTCGCCAAATTATATAACCAGCAGTTTTCATTTAAGCTTGAAATAAATATTTAATCCTAAAATATCAAAAGACGAAAAGAAAAATGTACTGATACCTACCCTGAATAAGCAAAACACCCTGAATAACTTCTGATCTAATGATCGGATTTTCACATACCAGAACTTAATGGTTCGAGGGTGTGACCTCACACATGCTAATTAATCAGTGCAGACGATATTTTAAGATACCAAAACATATCCAAAAACATACCTTCTCTGAATAAACATACTTTATTTCGACGAACTATGATTCCTGACTCCCAAAATATAATGGGTAGCTGCGATCTGGGAAATATGATCCCAATAGTTTGGTCAGGAGAGCGAAAAGTTTGGACCCCTTAACGTTATTTTTACTTTTTTCGTATTTCGCCATATCTCAAAAACTTTTTAAGCAAATTTTTGATTCTCAATTATTAAATTCATTTGTCCAAATATAACTCCATGCAAAAAAAGAATTTTTAATAATTATTTATGATTTTATTTAATAATAGCTGAAACAATTTTTAAAGTACACAGAAGTTTACATCATTCTAAATAATGTAATTTTTATATGGTGAGCACAAAATTCGAACGAAATCGGTCGAATAGTTCCCGAGAAATCGAATTTTATAAAAGTCAGATATTTAAAATTGGATTTTTCTGGTAAACTGATTTTGATCAAAGTTTGTATTTTGCAATATAAAATTGCATTCTTTGAAACAATGTAAAAATTTGTACACCTTACAGTTTAAAACTTTTTCGATCCTTAGTAAATTTTTTTTTCCAATGCCCACCTGGAGAATGACCTAGGTCATACAGGCATCTGAAGGGCAGATTTGTTAACAACTCTTTCAGGGCACCATATTAGGTGGGCCAACGTTGCTCCCACAATAAGGACAGATAGTACAGAGAAAGAAAGTACATCCATGCCTTGCCCAGGATTCGAGCCCAGAACCTTTCTGATGCAAGGCCAGTACACAAGCCGGTCGGCTACTTAGTAAATTAAATACTAAAAAATATATAATCCTTTAAAATTATTTTTTGCTTAGAATTATCTTCTAATAAATATATTTTATAATTGTGTGCAAAACACTTTTTAATTCGCTTAAAAAGTTCGAGATATGGTGAAATACGCTAAAAGTAAAATTAACGTTAAAGATCCTAATTTTCGACCGATCTCCGGTCCAAACTATTGGGACCGTACTTCTTAAATTGCGACTGCTCCCCATATTTTGGGATTCAGGAATTATAACTTGTTGGAAGAAAAAAAAAACTAAAATTATTCAGAGAAAGTACATTTTTGTGTCTGATTTTGTAACTTAAAATATCGTCAGCACTAACTAATTAGCATATTTGAGGTCACCATCTCGAATTATGGAGTCCTAGTACGTTAAAATCTATCACTAAATCAAATATTATTCAGGTATCTTTTTTTTTTTTCTTTTTTTTTTTTTCTTTTTTTTTTTTTTTTTTTTGCTCATTGTGCATGTATAAACAGAATAACGATATAAAAAGAATATATTAAAAACGTTTCATGTGGAAAAAGATAAATTCATTAAAAAAACGAGAAGAAATAAGAAGAAAAAAAAGCCTAAGCGTAAAATTTTTGAATTTCTGGGCTTACTCAGAAAAAAAAAAATTTGATTTGAATATTTTAAGTTGAATTTTGAAGTATAACTTTAAAGTGGTTAAAATAAAAGTTACCATATTATATTTAGTGAAGATACTTCTTGAACTCATCTTTGTAATTTAAAGATATATAATAGGAATATCAAACCTCACATAGGAATATCATTAAAAGAAGGGTAATAGGAATATCAAACCCAACTTTTTCTAAAAAACCAAGCATTGAACAATCAAACATTTTACTTATTTTTTTTATTTTAAAATTGTAGACTTATTATTTTTTTTTTTTTTGTCATTATATTATTAAGTTCCCCATTTAACTCTATTTTTATTTCGTATCACCATGACGGGAGAGCATTTTATAATTTTAAATTTAAAAGAAATCCTTTCGCAGTGTTGTTATTTTGTTTTTAATTTAATATTTAGTGTTTTCAAAAATGATAATTTTAAAAATGACATTCTTGCCGAGTTTTGTATACAATCTGAAAGAAGATGCTTAAGTTTTCTATCACTTGTTGAACACTCTTAATTCGTTCGAACTAAACACTGTATAATTTGAAAATTTTAAATTTAAACATTCGCTTGATTTTATCTTACTCAAATGCTATTTACTTGTATACTTTAAAATTTAAAATATTTACCTTTAAAGCTACGCTCTCGTTCATTGTATTAAGAGCTCTTTGTAAAATTATATTTCCAAATACTGCTTTCAGTTGCAGTAGTTGGGCTTGAAAATGAACGTAACCTCTGAGTGTTATTTGAAGGTTTTGCAAAGACGAACATTCTGCTTCCATTCCTTTCATATTACGAATGCTTGGCAAGTTCGGAATATTTCGCATTTCTGAAATAAATTTTATAAAATTTGTTACTGACTAGAGACAGATAAACGTATTTCCAACGTTATGATTTTACTATATCGTGTAGCGAGTCTTTGAAGTAGAGCATTGTTATTAAATCAGCAGAATTAATGTGGAGCAGCGAAGCGGTGAGTTCATAAGGGAGAACCAATTCTCTGACCATTTATAACTATATATATTATTTCATAACTTATTTTATACTTAGACAGTGCTGTGCACTGTCAGTAACAGCAAGTTGTGAAACTTGCATCAGTCTACAAAAGTTTTACAGCATTGTTCAATATAGCAACGTGGTAAATTTTATATCTGCTGCTGGCAGCAAGTTTTGCTGTAAAACACATATGGTTTTTTTATAGCTTATATAAAACTATATTGTTAAACTTTTAGAGTTATATACATAAAAAGAAGTAATCAAATTAATTGATATAAGCATTAATAATGTCATGTCTATAATTGTGTAAAGAAAGACACAAGTGAAGTAAATATAAAGTTATTAGCAAATATAATTTATTAATATTTACACATATCAATAGTGATATAATCCGAAAATCTAATTGCATACAATTGTTTATAATAGATTGCTGAATAATTTAATCAGAAAAATTTAGAAAAAATGAAATTATTTTTCTAATAGATATGAACAAGTTATTTTTATCTAAGGTAAATTCCATTTATCTGATAATAACACTATAAAGCGGTAATAATTTATCATTACTTACTAGCCCAGCATGTTTAACTAGCGATTAAAAAATTAAATGGGTAATTAATTAAAAAAAATTTATACAATCAAAATGTTCAGCTGAATCTAAATGCTATTGTTTTTATTTGACTTCATAAACTAATATATTGCTGATTATAAGTATTTTTTCACAGTTATCAAGCAAATCACAAAAATGTTCTCTGATAAAAATGTTTACAAACCTGTTTAAAATGTTTGTAAATTTTAAGAATAGATTTTTTAAAACAAAACATTTTATTTTTTGATTTAAATGAAGTTGGGACTTTAACCTGTCTTAATACACAAGGTGTTCCGTGAGGACCATCCTTAAAAAATATTTTTAAAAATCCTTATCAGAAAGCAACGGAAAAAATTATGCATATAATGGGTCCTAAAATAAGAACAAGGAGAACGCAAAGTCTAACTGATCACAACAGAGCAAAGCGAAACTGAAAACATCAAGCATGTTTAATTACCGGATGAAACAGTGAGTAATTAAAATGCGGTTACAAGAAGCATACAAAAGCTGCATCAGGCAATCAAACATGTTTTATTTCTTATGAATTCACTTTTAAAATCGGTTACAATAGTAACTCGAAATAAAGATAATTATATTGGAAAAGCAATGGATGCTACTTTGATAACCGAAGAATAAAATTGCATTTTCTGGGTAGTAGGAATATCAAACTCCACTTTTTCCAAAAGACCAAGTATTGAGCAATACTTATTATTTTCTTTTAAAATGCCAGACAATTTTGTTTTTCGTTATTAAAATTATTAATAAGTTCCCCATTTAACACTATTTTTATTTCGTATCACCATAACGGGAGAGCATTTAATAATTTAAAATTGGAATATATATATTATATATATATAACGCCGTTGCCGAGTGGAAGGATTAAAACAGGTCTTAGGCAGGGAAGGACGGTGCAAAATTTATTAATTATAAGACAGAGCAGTCATGAAAGTGTACACGAAAAGTTGCGCTCCTCGGGTATATGTTAGGGAAAATCTTGCAAAGTAAAATCCGTAAATGTCTCTATTTAGGGAAAAGAGGGAAATCTTAGAAATTACTATTGGTTTATGAAATAGGTCGAGTGATTCCCACGAAGATTAAAGGGAAAAGTGTCCTGCTTTTAATTAAATGCATACTTGTACCAAAAATAGATTTAAGGACAGGATGTGGCTTTTAAAAGTGTGAGAAAGTATTTCGATTAGAATAATTAATTAGGATAACAAAAAGATTAATAGAAGCTTTTTATGCTATATATACATATTCCAAAACTAAACAACTCACAATAATACCAGTAAATTGGGGTCTACTTTATCAAAATTTTAGTGTGAAATTTTTCTGCTCCTTTACAAAGTGGAGCCTTTGTACTTTCCACATATAAAAGAACTACATATTGAAAATGAGATATGTTTATATAGTTTAACTAACGAGACAGCATAAAAAATAAGCTTATATTTTTGAAGCAAGTAACGATGACAAATATCGTTGAATATCGAAGATGATAGGATATATATATCTAATACCTTATACGTAATATGAAAGACAAATTATTAAGAACAGAGTTCAAGCTCGAAACTTTGCAATTAGAATATGGCGAAGATCTATATTTAAGAAAGAAATCTAAAAATAAAATCTAAGAACAAGTTATAACACAAAATTAATAAAAATAAGCGTATATAATAGAAATATAAAATACTTTCAAATCTTATTCCTCACATTAACACATATTATTGTAATTAAAATAGAGAAAACGTTTTTTTATTTAATCACATTTTTTTCCAAATAAATTTAATCATTTTGAAAGTTTAAAGTTTTATTTAACTCATCGTAAATATAAATACTGAATTTAACACAATATTTAAAAAAATATTGATGAAAATAAAAACTCACTTTATAATCTGTACAATTTTCTTGCACAATTGATAAATTTATTCTTTCGCATGTTCTTCTTATTGCACTATTCAAATAACAGATGTTCTTTTTTAAGTTTTCCAGATTTGTAATTTAATATTTTGCTTCAAAACCACAGAATTCCTTTAACTTCAAAAGATTGCAATAGATTTTCAACTCGCACCACAACCATAATATCAGAGTTAATTAATATTATGTAAAAAAATCGAACTAAGCATATCGAATGCTTTAAGAAACAAAGGAAAATGGCGGCAAACTATTTCATTCGACAGATTGGTTATCTGACGCACGTGACTAAAAACAATGTACATTTCAAAGCAAAAAATGCTTTCTTTACCGTTACACCAGTGCTGTAAAAAATACAGCAACTTTTTTACAGTGCAAGGATTTTATCTTAAAGGAAGAAAAAAAAAATAACAGGGGAAGTTAGGAGAAAATCGAAAAACCCATATTTGTCTAAAATAGAATTATTCTTTGAAAATACATCGGGGACAATTATTTCAGAAAAGAAATTTTTAAACAAATATGCTATGATTAGAATTTAAATAAACTTTTTTAAGTGAGAACATCACTGAATTGTATTTTTTCGCTATACAGAGTTGGTATGCGTATTTGTAAACCTTTTAAATAATATCAAATGTTTCGAATTTTATATGCCTTCCGACTTCTTAATTTTATTTTCAGTTTATGATTAAATAAATGATAAACATTTTATATATTTTTATTTCTGCATATGAAAAAAGCTAACTTGAGCTATAAACTTACCCTTATATTACCCAAATAAATATGAATACAATAGGAAAACTTAGATCATTTACATTCTGCAACTTCACACCTAAGCAAGTTTTTTTTACTCCCTTTTGGTTTAAATAAAGAAAAGAAAATCCGCAAAAACTCAGCATAGTGAGTTTGATCAATGTAATTGGATTGAGTTAAATTTAAAGCATGAAGTTCAAGACATTAAATAGTTTTTCAAACAAAAGCTGAAGCACATACAAAAGGGAAAAGGATAGATCATAGAAGGACTTATTTTATGTAGTATTACTGGTAATCATTCAAATTTGTTGGTCGCATTCACTTAGAATTATAATTATTTTGTAATCACGATTAAAATACTAATCGTAGATTATGATAACATTTAATCTTTGTTGCAAGATAGATTACTATTTTATCATTATCACTAGTTAGTTACAGCTGTAATCTATCTTTGTTTCTGACATTCAAAAAAGTGAAGAAATGATATCTTTTAAAAAAAATTATCGAAATCGTGTCTTGTCTTATATTTTTATGATGAAATACAATTTTAATGTTTATCTAATGTTATTAATAATTTTTAACAGACTAGCTTCTTGTAACTGTTGAAGGTTTGTTAAGAAAGCTTTGTTGCTAAAAACATTAAAAGTTGCTAAAAAAATTTAAAGATATAAAACATTCTCTTACTTCGAGCATTTGAACCTAGTAGAGGATTTTCAAGCATAATTTTTGTTGTTGTGTTAACCCAAGCACTTTTCAGTTTGAACAATACTGTCATCCACTTAGCAATATTTTGAAGACGTAAACATGAATTTCGATAAGTTGCTAAAGTTCCATTTTCGGTGGACTTTTGAGTCTTGCTCTTTGTCTTATTCGCTGGGCAAATGCACAGAATGGCTGCTATAATAAGCATAGAGTATAGGTTTGATGATGACATTTCCCTGAAAAAAAATAATGCTAATTGAACTTTAAGCTATATTTTTATTAGTCATTAAATGAAAGTTTTTTTTAGCTCTGAGTACATTCTCTCATACTAAAAATTTTTTTTAAAGCATTCAATCTAATCAATGAGACATTCAAAAAATGATAGACAATAAAGAATTTTTAAAAAAAATGAAAGAAAAACTGAAGATATAAATATGGTTCGCTTCTAATATCTTCGGAAGAACGGCGTGTTTTATTTTCACCAAATTTTAAAATTTGATGCAAAGTATGTCAACAGAGGGCGCTGATGACTGAAACAGATATACAATCAAGTTTCTTGTTGCCTGCCTGACTGACCATTTTAGCAAAAATATTTGCATGAGCTTGTGTTAATTTTGTCCTTAGACAGTACTATGCTCTTGTTGAAAATGGTTACTACTTTGGAAAATTGTTTTTATAGTTCTTTCCAAAATGTTTACAAAGAGCCACGATGGCTCAGGGGATAGAGCTGTCGCCTTCCAATGAATTGAACCGGGTTTGAATCACAGCGATGACTGGTCGATACGAATTCCGCATCCAGCTTGCACAGACCACAGTGCTGACGTGAAATATCCTCAGCGGTAGAAGGATCATGACTCAAAGTCCCCTTGCCGTCTGGCTTACCATTGGATGTTCTCGCGGTTTTCCTCTCCATGTAACGCAAACGTGGGTTAATTCCATCAAAAAGTCCTCCAAGAAGGCAAATTCTCCCAATACTTGATCCAGGAGTTCCCCTGTCTTCTGGATTGGGCACAAAATTACAAGGCTACATAGTTGAACATTAGCAGTCTTAAACCCAAAACTGGGTCGTCTGTTCAACAAAGGTCATAAAATAAATAAGATGTTAACAAACTTTACAGTTAATTTTGAAACTTTGAATAAAAAAACTTATCTCGTTTTCTAAGCAGAACGCGGAAAACCGTATGTCTCTTTTTTAATTTTTTTTTTTGACAAAATCGATCGAAAATTTTCAAGAAATCAAATTTTTAAATATACGCTTTTTTTAAATTTTAAAGTTCAGAACCATTCAGCCGATTTCGTACTTTGTCATTTAGGATTTCACATTTATTATAAAAATTTTAATAAACATGAAATTCAAACATGTTTTCGATTATTATTAAACAAAATAAATAGTTAAAAATTATTTTGTACGTAAAATTAACTTTTTATTAATACATTTTATAATTGAGTGCAAAAAGCTCTAGTTTCACTGGATTTCTCATGATATAGCGAAACGGGCAAAACTTGAAATAAATTATTAAGAGCTCTAGACTTTCGTGTACTCTTCTATACCAAAACTACTGGAATCAACTTTCTTATACAACCTCAAAATATAGGGATACGCAAAGTCACCAATATAAAACTTTAATTCATAATTTCAGATTCGATATTTTCGCTAAAAAGTATAAAAGAAGCACATACTTTCATCGAAAGTACATTTTTCATGTAGTACAGTATGATAAGTACATTGATATATTTTCATTAATATGCTTTCATTAATGCACATTTTCATTAATATTCCTAACTATGCATGTTTTTCTCTCTGGCCTGTATTTTGTAGACTGAAATGTCTGGTGGGACACGTAATCATTTTGAGATTTTTTCAATTCTTGTAAATTCCGAGTCTACAGAAAAGTTTGCCATTCTGGCAAATGTTAGTCTTTAAAAAAATTTCTAAGGAAAAAATTCAGATTTTTACACTCCAAGGTGTTAGACCAATTCACTAAATATATTTAATTTGCTATTAACTGCATCTGATTCTTTGCCAATCTCATATCTATCGCACATTATCGCGATTTCAATAGAAATCTGCTTTTTGAAACCTTAATATGAGAAAAATCATTTGATTCGAAATTAAGCTCTTGAGAAAAACAATCTAAATACATCGACAACGATTAAACAACAGCGTAAAAGTTGAATATTTTTGCTCATTCAAACGGGAGATTTTACCGTTACCTTAGATGATGAATAACTAATAAAATTGACCGATATCTGATTAATAGATATTCTCAAATATTCATTCCATGCATGAAACCATGGAACAGCAAGACGATGCGTGCTAAACTTCTTATCTTTCTCACGAAGATATGATTTCCTTCTCGTTTATTTCCCATGTTTCAAATGAACAGTTAATAATATATCCTGGATTGAAGAGATGTAAGGAATTTATGATGACTTTAGGGGACATTTAATACATCCTATAAAAGCGACGATTAAGGAGTGATAAATTAGCATAATAATGATTCTTCAAAAATAGGTTTATCATTGGAATGAACTACTTTGTTGACAATGGTCTTAGAAGAATCAGATGGGATTCTATTCCTATTTGGCTAATGACGAATCTTTATCATAAAATCTTATGAATATCAAACTTTTATAAGTCCCTTCATCTCCCAAGCGAATTAAATTGTCGAAGGGGAAGAGACGGGGTACGAAAGTTCTAAGTACTTATTTAAACCTCATCATTTAATTTTCACGAAATAAACTAATGATGGACATTACTCTATTTGGCAGCATCTTTTGACACTTGCAAAAATACAAAATTATACCAATAGAATTCAGCAATCCACCCTTTTTGATAGGTAGTTAAATAGCAAACAGTTGCTTATTCAGATTTTTGATAAGTATGTTTGTTCTTATGTAATTAATGTTTAAAAAATTTTTTAGCATCGTCCAAAGTAGTTTTTATCAGTTTAAAACTTAATAAATCTAGATTTTAAAAAATCTAAAAACTTAGAAACGTGTAGTTTCATATTACTTACTGTTTTGTTTTGAGGGAATTTTAAGTTTTGAGGGAAAATTAATAGATGTTCTATAAGCGCTATTTCACCTAATCTATTAAAACTACCCCTTTATTTTCTCCTATTTTTGAAAGGTATTGCTCTGTCTACTGATACTGTACAATCAAAAGTTTGTTAAGTACAAAAAATATCAAGAAAACACAAATTAAAAATTTTACCTAAAATCCAGGATGGAGAGGATAGAGGTCTTTTAAGTAACAAAGATTATATTCTAAATACAACTAACGATGCATAGATGAGAAAGAGTGCTGCTATTTTGATACAATATCGCGCTATTAAAATTTAATTTAAATGAATTTGAAAAAAAAATCATAAATAAAATGGAATTAAAATATTGCGCATTGAAAATTTATTCAATAGTCTGCATTATTTAAAACTAAAGTAACTGTAATTCAAACTTCAAATATAAAAGAA
Source organism: Parasteatoda tepidariorum (assembly GCF_982258835.1). NCBI lineage: Eukaryota > Metazoa > Arthropoda > Arachnida > Araneae > Theridiidae > Parasteatoda > Parasteatoda tepidariorum. The sequence goes on from NC_141765.1 coordinate 56,174,422, forward strand.
AAGATTCCCCCTAATCCAAATAGTTTAGAATTTACTGCTCAAATTTACAAGAGAGTTTTAAAATATGGTGAGAAACGTTTATATATATATATATATATATATATAGAGAGAGAGAGAGAGAGAGAGAAAAACTTGGGAAAAGTTCTCATGAGAAAGGACAATTATTAAAACATTTTCACAAATATGCTCCGCAAAATCAGTATTTTTGACATATATGATTGTCCTTTTCGAATTTAGGTTGTAAACTGTTTCAAATACAGGAATTGAACCTTAACTAGTATAGAGATAAGTTTGTTCAAGTTTTTATGTAATTACGGACACTAAAAACTAGTCTTACAAATTTGCACCCCAAAAATCAATTTTTTAGGAGGAATGTTACTTTTTCCCTTTCTTTATTTTTTTTACAAGTACCAATCTTGAAAATGGTGTTATATAGCTGTAATTTTTTTAATATAATATAATGTCCGATTATGAAAATAGAACTCTTTCTAAGCTTTACTTTACAAGGAACATTTTAAAAAAATATCTAACAGATTTGCACCACGAAGACTACATTTTAATGTCTTTCGTTCATTTTTTTTTTTTTTTTTTGTTGAAACTGTCACTCTTTAGTATGGCGCCTTACACCGCGCAGACGAGGGCAAATTAGTCAAAAAATGATGAAAAAATTTTTGAGTTGCATGGAGAAAAGCCTGGCAGACTACTAATAATAAAATGAATTTGCTTTAGAATGTCAAGTTATAATAGTGTTTGCCGGGGCTAAACTTGTAACATTATAAGAGAATAACAAAAAAAAAGAGAAAAAACAAAAAATTAATTTCGGAATTGTGTACCTCTAAATAATCAATCTGTAAAATTGTGACATATACTTAGCTTTCAAACTTTAACTTAAAAATCAGAAGTAGAATTTTGAGGAATTATCTAGAGAAGAACGTGGCTTAACTTTTAACATCACAAGGCAACTTGTACATGCATAACTAGTCCACAATTTAATTTCTAGCAAAAACACTTAAAAAAAAACTCATTTTAAAGAATAATCCTAGCCTTAAGTAATTTTTCTATGCATGAATAAAATATTTAAAATGTACTCCCATGGACTACATCTTTTAAATTACAACGTGGCATTAACCTTTTCTGTTACTTAATTTGGGCAAAAAAAGTAAAGAAAATAAATTATTTTTAAACCAGAAACTTTTCCTATTCCCACGACCTGTAAGAGTTTAGAGGAACAGCTTTCGCTCTTTTTACGATTGCTTCAGGTTAAAATAACAAATGGACTTATTTTTAAAAAAAAGTTCTAATAGCTCAAACTTAAACTTTTATATTGGAAACTGTTGCTTCATGTCACTTTACTTGTTTTCTCATCTACTAATGTGCATTTAAAGATGTCAGGTTCAACAATAAGCTAAGGTTGAATAGACTCGGTAATCACTAGAAAAATGAAAGATTTGTCAAGTTTAAGCACGTAATCGTAATATTTGAACAGTGAACACAATGTACAAGTGCACTGAATTACGCACCACTGAATTAAGCGCGCTTTTGTGTGAGTAATTTTGTAATTTTTACAATGCATACGTGAATTAAATTCTTGCAAAAGTCAGAGTTTCCGATAAGTTTATACCTTTCTACTAAATTTAAAAAATAAGTTCAGTTTTTATTTTACTTACAGCAACATATCTTATAAACTAAATCCAAAACATTATACTGATATAAAATATTCTTTAAATATTTTTGTTATTTTTCTGAAAATATGTCTTAGATACATTTTCTGCAAACTAATATATGTGTTAGAAAACTATCCATTTATTACTAATTCATTTATTAGTTCTACAAACTAATATATGCGTTATATTAGAAAATATATGCGTTAAAAATAAATTTTATTATGTATACATATTAGAAAACCCTTTTCCATTTTGAAAAAATAACTTTATGATTTATGAAAATTATTAGTAGTTTTAGTAATTCAATGGTACGGAAGCAAGCTTTTGAACAAGTGTTCAGTTGCTTTGAGAGCTTTCTAACTTAAAAAAAATGAATTTTAAAAATCACTAAAAAATGCAAATGAAGATCTTATAAAAAATTATTTGTAGTGAAATATTTCGCAGGGAAAAAAGAATAAGTGTAGGTTCACACATTTATAAACATCCTAGTAAGGAGAAATAAAATTTATTAATAGCTTTGACTCTTTGTTGGTAATGGCCCTGATAACATCCAACTATTTTTGATTTAAATAACTTAATTTAAGAAAGCTTTTGTGTACATTTTTCAAGGTACTTCAAACTAAATAATTTTAAATTACGATCAAAACACTGCAAATTTCAATTAGCTTTAAAGTAAGCAAAAAATAATAACTTCAAAAAAGTTTTTCTCCCATTAAAATAGTTTTGTGCTGGTATTATAAGGCTAATGAGTAAATGAACTATGTGCTTAGTTAACAAATATGCTCTAAAAACATTGGCACATTCATTCAGATGCCATTTTATAAATAAATAAATTATATTGTTATTAATTTGTTTTTGCAATAGTTCTTAAATGATACCAGATGAAAAATAAAAATGTGAGGATAAATTACTTTTAATGTGTTGGTACACTTTCAAAATACTTCAATGTTTAATTTAAATTACCCATCATATTCCTAACGTCTTTTGTCCATCCCTTTATGCTTTTCTGACCCCATGTTTTGTTGCAAAATGTGTTTGCTTCATTAAATTTTGTACCTTTGTACATGAGAAACCTAAATGAAGTAAACCGAGCAAGAATCAAATAATATTGAAAGATGTGCGGTAAAGAAAATAAATCCGAAAGTTTATAGTTTAAAGCTTAATAAAACTTCTTTTAAAATTACATAGCAAAATTCAGCTGGTCTTTCTGTTTCCAAAATTATGCACCATAATAGACACTGAGGACCAGGATCACTACCAGTAATTTTTTTAATAGCTTTCTCTTTTCTTCATATAGATTTTTTTCCTCAAAGTAACTAAAATGGCAGAGTTATGTCATTAATTATTCTAAGAAACATACAAAGCTAAAACTAAACCAAACTTTCTTAACTTGAACTGACGCGACGTCATGTTGAGTTACTTCATACTTTTAGTAAGCTAAAGGAACAATAAAATTAACAAGCTAGTTGTGTAATTAAATTAAAGCATTCCTACAACATCCCGTTGTGGGCCTGGGAGTCATGGAGGTTAAGGCTCTACAATTTGCAAAGAAAAAAAGCACGATTGTGGCAATGTGATCAGCAATGTCCTAAGACCGCTTTTACTTCCCACAAAATCTGGTACCCATAGCTCGAAAGATGAGTGGGCTCCAAACCGCCACTTGAGATTGAACCCCAGTCCAACATAATGGCAGCTCAGTGTCTTAACCACTGAGCCATTGTGGCTCAGTTGTGCATTAGTATAGTATACATTTATTAAGGCTATGTCTGTGCTTTTCATGGTCGGAATCGCATATGCATTCAAGTCGAGTGCCATTCAGACTATAAGTAACCATTTGACGCAAAACTTTTACTATAGGTACATATTTTTCTTTATTTAGTATTAAGGTCAAAATAATTTTAAAATATTATATTTAGCATTTTTAAAATTTATGGTTAAGGAATACAGCATGAAACACTGGTATCTTTTTCTACGTTAAAAGGTAAACTTTTCCAAATGCGGCTCACTTCCAAGCAATATTTTTTTTCAAATATGCACTTATTTAGATCAGTTGTTTAGATCTAAGAGAAACATTTATTAACTAACATTTATTACTTTACAAAATCAAATATTGATAAATTTTTGAATATGAAGAAAATAATAATTTCTAACTACATTCTTTGGATTTTATATTTTAGACTAAATATAATCCCGATAGCATAACAGATTTTTTAGTAGCTATTAGACAGTTTTTTATAATTAAAAAATACCAAAATATTATATATATATATATATATATATATATATATATATATATATATATATATATATATATATATATATATATATATATATATATATATATATATATATATATATATACCATCGTGCCAATGGATTAAAAACAAAGAAAGTATCTTACAAAACTAATGGAATCAAGAACACTTCATTGTTACTGTAAATTAATTAATATTATTCAAATTATTTTGAAATGAAAATTACTAAAAATAGAATGAACCACGAAAAAAACGATATGTAAACTAAAATGTATGTTAGCAGTCTACAAAAACCAATATGTACCCTAATTAATCACTTTTCCTCATAGAAAATGCACTAAATAGCAAATTGTTTTCCTATAATTAGGTAATCAGAATGCCATTACCAGGAATTTGAGCTCGTAGGAACAAATGTTTTTCAATATTTTTAGCTATAAAGGCAACCAACAAGAAAGAAGTAATTAATATTTCTGTAAACAATAATAAAATAAGGTTAGATTCCAAAATCGCATTCCTTACGAAACTATCTAATGTGACAACGGAATTGCACTGGAAGAGAAACTTATGTACTCTAAAGAGGTTAAAGGTATATAACCTGCGAGTTTCTCTCATTTAGCGAAGTCTGTGAATAGAGCGTGTTACTCTCGCTCTTCGAGAGGGTTGATAATTTCAGAATCTTGAACTTGGAGTGAAATCTGGGTTAAATAGTATTAATTGGAACATCGCATACCTGGCTAGGCAAAAAGAAGCAGTTATGGACAATTTAGCTTTTAGCAACAAAATTCTGCAATATACAATGTTTTAATATAAAGGGAAGTATGGGTAGAACATGATGAATTACAAAGCCAAAAAAAGAGGTTAAAGTATTTAATTAAGGAAGATAGTCTATTTTCCCATTTTAGATCAATTTCTCTTTTTAACTAGTAAAGCAAAAGAAGTTTTATAAAAAATAATTTAGTTTAATTATTTTTGTTTTATTTTCTTGTTTGAAAATATTGCGTGCTATTATTATAATCTAAATTTGTCTGGTATGAGAAAAAGAATAGTTGCTCAAATTAATTAGAGCAATTAACTTACTTTTTCTCTTATATTTCATTTTGTAATATGAAGTAATCAATATATATGTCAGAAATGTTGTACAAAACTGTTAATATCAAAAATGCATTTTATAATTTCATTTTATATGCTAGAACTAAATGTCATCAAATCATCTGAAAAATTACTTGAAATTTTGTGTGATATGTTTTTTTTTAAAGTTTTATTTGAAAAAATTAAATTTCTAACATTTTGGCTTGTTATGCAAAATTGTAAAAAACTATCCAAACCTTAAAAACTGTAGGAAACAGCCCTCTCAAAGTTAAAAAATAAAAGGAATTATTATATTTATTAAAATATTTGTTGAATGCATGTTGAAATAATAAAACCTTACTGAAACTACAAAACTAAACGTGAAAATAAAAGGACACAATTATCAACAAAGAACTTAATGCTATTAAAAATTTAGAGAAAATGAAAGCTGCCAATTATAAAATTGCCAATTGCCGCTGTTCCAATTACTAAATTTAAAAGAACAAAATACTCAAAAGCTTGATACATTTTAGAAAAAAAATGAGTTCTCAAGAGTAATTTGTGTCGAAAAATGTAACCTGTGAGAGTATAATGTTGTTAAAAAACAGTTTTTAAAAAGGCAGACTAGATACTGTTGCACTGATCAAACGTAAATGACAATGTAAACTTAAAGTATTCTGGTCAAAGGGTGCTGTTAACTAAGTCTGACTTAAAAATAAAAAATATCACTTGGCTACATCACAGAGGTGACACCCATGTTTACCTGAAGAAAGGTTAATGAATAAATGAAAAAAGGTTAAAATATTCCTAAGAGATTAGTTAATTTGTGTTAGCGACTAACAATCAACAAATTCAGTTATTTTTATTAGTATTCTTATGAATTTTGAACCGATTTTCCCCGAGTTTATAATTTAACACTTGATACACAGGCTTTTTTTATCTTTCTAACTTCATTGCATTATATTTTGATTTAAAAAAATCTATATTCCTTAAAAAGCTTTAGAAGTCAATTCTAAACTCAAATACTATAATGTTTACCAAACTTTTAAAATACAACTTTAATGACGTTTTTGTACGTAATAAAAACCCTCTAGAGAATATGAAAACAGACAAGATTGTGAAAAAGAAAATAAATTTCAATAATCAAAATCATTTACTAATTGAAGATAGAAATGTCCTACTTAGTTGAAAATACCGAAAATTACCATATCAAACTGTTTTCAACTCTTATTTCTGAAAATCCGTCATTTCTTTTTAAATATTTTGATACGGAATCTCTTTAATCGAATTCATTAGTCTTTTTCTTTAATCGCAGTTGATATGTGACCCGACTACCTATTTTTAAAAGAATTACTTTGGAACGACTTTGGAAAGAATTAAACAATATATTTACTGCCATTTTCCCAGATTTGTTTAATCTTTCATTTAGACAGTTATTTACACCATTCAAGGAACTACTTACTAAGCCGATTATTATCGGTCTACAAATTTAACGAATAGAAACATCCGTCAGTTTTTCCAGAAAGATGCAGAACTAAAAAGATTTAGCGGTAGTAGTTAAGAAAAATAATAGTTTGCTATTGTATTACTCTCAATGTGCAGCCAATAATCTATTTGAACCAAAAACTTTTCCTATTAAAAACTTATATTTAAATTAGTCAGTTTTCCGAAAAAGAAAATTATGAAACAGTATTTTATTTTTATTTCGTATAAAATAAACGCAAAAGTAATTAGTCTCAACTACCATCTCCATACATAAGTACTTCTAAAATAGGAAGAAAAAATTTATAGTCATTCAGAAGTTTGTTTCATAGTGTCACATATTTTTTTTTTCATGAGCACTTACAATCTTAAAAATATATTTATATCGAAATTAAAAGAGAATAAACTGAAAAGTTTGAATTAGGACACTATTATTTTTCCCTAAGGTGACAGTTCTGCATAAAATTTTCCTTAATATTGTTTCTAGTACTACTCCTGTACTTTTACCGATAGTTTGCGATAGATAGACTGATAGTTTACTGATAGACATTTCCGGAATTATTACTAATAAACTCATGAAACTTCTATTTTGTCTTAATCATGTACGCTTTTAAAAACCAATCTGCTGAACAATTTAGAAATATCATTCTTTCCCCTATTTATAATGCCACGTTTTTCTTCAATTGAAAGTGTACAAAAGTACTTTTTATGGTATTAAATAGAATGTACTTTATTTGGAATTCAGTGTGTAAGATTTTTTTTACAGTTATAAGATTTACATGGTATTTTTGGATACCATTAGAAACCATTTTGCTTAAATTTTGTTTCAAAATAATCTTAAATAAAAGTTTCCGAGGATAAAATTAAATCCTCATATATTATTATTTTTGAAACGCATTTCAACTAGATTCCTTCTCAGAAATTTTGTAAGAAAGACAAAAAAAATCTTATCCTAATATTTAAATTATTAGTGTCTAATTTTTTGAACATCCATGATTGTTTTAAGACAGTTTTCATAATTTTAAATATTTTATTTTTATCAAATTTAGATTTTTTTTTCTGCAGGAAAGTAATGTGCCATTTTTACAAAAACCGACTCATTAAAAATTATATAAATGTATTTCTGGAACCTTATGCATATATTCCTGAAAAATTTGTTCTCTCCTCTTAACTTAAGAATTACTGTTGTTTCAAAAACGCTGTACAATATCCAAAAAAGAAGAACTAACATAAGCTATATGGAACAAAGCTAGAGGTCATTTGGTTTTCATCAGTTTTAAAAAAAAGTCTTTCAAAGCTCACTAGTTGTTCAAGTCTGGTGAGTCTTGAGAATAGACACCTATAGGCGCTCCGAACGCCAACTTTCTCCAATATTATAATTTTATATAATTTTTAAAGCAAATTAAATTTTAATATTTTTGTCAAGTTTATCAAGTTGAGATTATTCATTTAATGAACCAAAGCATCTTTATTTCTCCGCAACTAGAACGGCCCCAAACTCCTTAAGGGGACATTACACCTTAAACATAAAAATTCCGAAAAAAATATATTTGTCTACTATTCAAAACAAAATCTATGTTTGCTATTTGGTATTCAAATTTAGTTTAAAAAACAGTTTTTCCAGATATAACAATAGGCAATATTGCGTTAGTTTAAATAAATATTTTTTCTGTTAAATTCCGTGTCGTATTTTTTTTCAACTGTACTGTTTATTTAGTTTGATAACTACTTAAGCTTTATATAATAATTGTTGCTATTTTTAAGCAGTATTTTGATGAAATACTAACTATAAAATTTTTTGTTGTGATTTGAGTAGTACATCAAAATGTATAATTTTGCAATAAAAATGCTTACAAAAATTTTTTTATTGTATCAAACACTCTAAAAAAATACTGATGCTTGAATCTGTATTCGTATTATGCGTTTAAAAAGAAAACGAAGATTTTATGTTGACATTTGGGACTCAAATAATTTTCGCACTTTCTTCTTTTTACATACGTTTACATAATTGTATAGTACCTATTTATCAATATAAATTCCTCTAAGTTGTCATAGCTTTCAAAATTAAGCTAAACAATTTAGAAAATGTCCCCCAAAAAATTTTATAAGCTAAGCATAGAAATATCCCTTTAAAACGTTCCGCACCTCTTTCATAAAAAAAGACAGAAATAGCAATATTTAGAAACAGTTTAGAAAAAAACTTTCGGGATTGAAATATCTCTGGTACCAAATCTATCATGGTAAACAAAAATGCTGTCTTTCAGTAATTTTAATGCATAAGAAGAAGTATTTCCAAATAAAACAATAGTAAATAAAATACAAAAGAGCTGTTCATAGTTCTTAAAGTTAATTATACCTCGATGACAATAATCGAAAGGTCCATCTTTCATTGCCGTGTTGGGTAGTTCTAAATATACGAAGTGAGATAAAAGATTTCGAAGAAAGGCAATCGGAAAAGAAGTCTCAGTTATAATCACTGGTTATGGATTTTATATTGGGTTAATTATGTATCTTTTTTCTTTCGGTTCATCAAATACAAAATAGGGAGTGCTCGTTCGTCTTCCCAATGCAGTGTTAGAAGCCCTAACCCATTTGAAGTCGCACGTTCTAAAGACAGCTCCTATCTTAAAATTCGGTCATCGAGTCAAATGGATGACCCTTTGCGGATACCTTTGGGGCAATGTCCGTGAACAGCGTCGTCTTCAACTTGAAACTAAAAACATTTTCCCGTTGTTCGTGTGTCCATTCACAAAATAAGGAATCACGATCAGCCACGAGAAGAGAAGAAAAAATAAAGAAGAATGTGTTGAGAAATACCACCCCTTGAAAGTGATTTGAGATATTATGTAAGAGATGGTTTTTAATTCCATATTTAATTAGATATTTGCTTACGGCGTTGTACGGTATTGTATGGTATACTAGTACGATATTTGTCCAATAATAGCGTTAAAAGCACATCGATGCATCCTATATGTGAATACTTACATTTGATTTCCTTTACATAAATTAGTTAAATATTCCTTATTTCACAATTCATTTAAAAAAGTAAATAATTACTTTTTACAATAAACTACTATTTTGATAGATTTTTGCTTAATGTATTCCCATAGTTTCTGTAATGTGGCATAGTATCTAAAAAATTTCATTTTTCTTAATTTTATTTTCTTGATTTAATTAGTATATAATTAATTTAAGTTAATTATATATTAAAAGCAACAATATAAGTTAAAATTATATATAAAAAGCAAATATTTTCATTAATATTTGCTTACTTAATATCTTCATTTCAATTTGCTTCATTAATATTTGCTTGTTGTTGCACTTAAGTAAGCAAATGGAAAATACCACTCACCCAAACTCAACATTGCTTTCATTTTTTTCGGTATAACGGCATAATACCAAGAACAATCTTATAAACAGTATACTCATGTTAATGTGACAACCTATCAAAAGCCAGAATTACCACCGATTCGCAGAAGAACCTCTGCGAGGCGGGCAGGTAGACAGCAGATTGGAATTTTGAAGGTTTTCACTGTAATGTTGAGTCATGCCGACTCTAGTGCTGTGGCCAGCTGCACTAGGTTGCGAGGTTAATGAACCATGGCATGAACATCCCGATCGAGTTGGTACCACAGATTCTTGATTAGGTTTAAGTCCGGGAAGTTTTGTGGCTCAGGAAGTATAGTAATCTTATCCAGGTGCTCTTCGAACCAGGTGCATTTCAACAAGTTTTGCATTTCGTAAGAGATTTATAAACTTATTTTATCCTAAGGAATTATATTAAAGTATTTTAATAGTTTATTTTTTATTATTTCATAAGAGTCGAAAAAGTTTGAATTATAAGGTACGCAAACGTTCACGCCATTTTATCTTCCTTATTACACCACTCTGCAAGATCTAATGACAAAATGCAGAATTTAAACGAAATTGGTTGAGCGATTCTTGAGAAATTAATTTAAAAAAAAAAAAGTAATTTTTGAAATTTTATAACTCAATCTATTCCGACGATTTTGCTCAGATTCTGCATTTTATCATTTAAAACAAATTACTACCATGTATAAATTTATCCATCTTACTATTCAATTTTCTTTGAACTCTTTATTAAATAAAATAAAAAATTACTGTGAATTATTTTTTTATATTGAATTATCTTTGGAGAAAGGAATTTTACAATTGTGCGTAAAATTTTTCGATTTGCTGGAAACGTTCAAGCGATAAGGCTAAATAAGTATTAAAGGGCCTTAATTTTTGACAGACAGCTTTCTTGTAGAAACTATTTGGACCATATTTTCCACAGTTAACCACCTCTATATTCAATGGTAAAAAAGCTGAATCCATCACGAAAAAGGCATGTTTGTTTAGAGTAAGTACATTTTTATGTCTGTTTATAAAAATTAATACTTTGCACTATTTTGAGGTCACGTAATTGAACCCTTAATATTGGCCCAAGTCTGATTACAAGAACAGAAGTTATTTAAGGAGATAATTTCTATTTTGTCCATTATTCCTATTAAACACCTGTTAAATGAATAATCCCAAAAAGCTAGTAATATACTTTTAAATAAAAATTCATTTGTTTCAAAAATTAAAAAGATGGAGAAAGAGTACAGAACTCTCTAAGTAAGGAACTAATTAGAATATCAATGCATTTTTGCATGCAAGTTATGCAGTATTTTATTTTACTTTTTTTATGAGAAGGTGGGAGTTGCTCTTACTCTCAGATTATACAAATGATACTCTAAATTTCCAAAAAATTCTCGCTGTTTAAAAGAAAATATATTTGGAATTTTTACACTTATAAATATATAAGATAATTTGATTTTTTTCCTCTTTTTCTTTGGCTATACACCGAAGAGCCATTACATTATAACCACCCTCCATCTATAACAATGGTCTCGCCCAGATTTTAATGGTTTCTCGCCCAGGAGCAATGTTTTCATGGGGCACATTAGGACCCATAATCCTCATAGAACAATCCCTGACGTCTGTTAGCTACTTGAATATAGTTGCAGACGAGGTTCACCCATTCATGGCAACAGTTTTTCCTGCGGGGGATGGTGTTTACCAACAGGATAATGCACCATGTCATAAGGGTCGTATCGTCGAGGAACATTCCAGTGACTTTCAAGTCAGGTCTTGGCCCCCAAATTCACCTGACCTTTATCCAATAGAACATTTGTGGTCCTGCTTGGAATACCAAATTCATGCTGCCACGCTACCCCCTCGCAATGTGAGGGAATAGCAGGACCAATTGGTGAGAGCTTGGTACCAGATACCTCAAACTACTTATCAGCACCTTGTGGAATCAATGCCATGGCGGGTGCTAGTAGTTTTGAGGGCTAAAGGTGGTCCTACATGTTATTAGCAGGGTGGTCATAATGTAATGGCTCTTCGGTATATATTTACTTAAATAAAATCCTTTTAGATGCAAATAAGCTTGTTTTTTTACTGCTTTAGAAACATTTTTAAAATTCCTTGTTCTGTAAAACTTATGTAGTTAGGAAAGTTCATTGAAATTATTTTCTGAAATTTAACAGGATTTCTTTTCTAATTTTATTTGTGACTGACAAGTCTATCAAAAAAGCAAACAATTTAAAAATATTAATGAATTAATGTATTCATCAAATCTAAAAATAATTTTAGTAAGAGTAAAATGATAAATATTAGAATTTAGGTTAATTTGAAAGAGAAATATACCACACATTAATTTTTTTTACTTGAATGAAATTCAAGTTAAGTGCTATGTGCTTGTCTAGAGATTTCTTTAATGCAATACAACTAAAAAAAAGTAGATTTTTTAGCCTCGTTTGACATATGCCCTTAAAAATTATTACAAAAAAGTATCACAGTTAAATAAGATTACTTATTCTTTTATTTCGACCTTTTAACCATAAAGAAATGCCAAGAATAGAATTGAATAAGAGTGTCTAAGAGATTTAGGCAAGGTCAAGCAACGCAGATTTAATGGCATTTCTTAGAATTCAAGGTATGTCCTGATATTGCAGATTAGGCCACCAAGAGTTATTCTCTAAAAATTAAGCTTTCACGAATAAAATCAAATTTACCATTCTTTTTTTTACATCTTTTTTTTGTAAAAACAGTAAATATTCTCTACAACGAAGCCTCCCCGCATCAAATTTCCCTCTATAATGGCATTTTTTATCAGAACGTTAATAACATACTCTTCATATAACAAAGAATTTGCTTCCTTGAAACAAATATGTCATTCTCTTGCAAAAAAAAAAAAAATGCAATTGCAGGTTACATATATTAGACGTTTGAAGAAAAACACAATTGAGAGTTTGAATTAGTTGGAACATTAAAAGAGAGTAAAAGATTAACAGATGATGCAAATCTCTTCAACTTGTTTAGGAGTGGCAGAAGAATTAACTGTTAATTGCTTCATATCCTGCAGACAAGATTTTGAGCTGTGCGATAAACAGCAATAAAGGCCAAAAAGGGGCTATGATTCCAAATATGCAGACATCAAACATCAAAAATTGCATTGAATTGAAATGCGACAACAATTCAATTCATTAAAAGAGAATTTCAAATGAAAGAAAATATGCTGGAATCCATTTTTAGTTAAATCTCAAAATTGAAACATTTGTAAAAATATTACATAACATGGCAAAGCAATGTAAAATCGTTGTTTTTTTTAATTCTATAATGAAGAATTGTTGTTTGAGCATTTTATTTTTATACAAAAAAAATTACTGGTTTTAATAAATTTAGAATCGGTATTTGCTTCATTATTAATTAAATTATTATCATATTATTTGCTTTTTAACACGTCACATATTAAAAAATTTGTAATATTTATTCAGTAACTGAAAAATTCTCTAATCCCCGTAAAAAATTTCTTCGACAATCCAATACGAGCTAATTTAATTTATTATGCTGAAAACCTATTATATTATAAAATTATTGCAGGTTATTTTTTAAGCCCAAAGGTATTAATGCACATTTCGCCAGGTAAAAAGGCAAGACCAAAACTCCAATTTTTAGTGAATTTCTGTTTTCCACCTATTCAAACAATTCTTCAGTCTATCCGCCAAATATGCCAACTAAACGTTGCATTTAGCCTTATATATTTTGTATTGAGGCTTTATATTTACAGATTATTTTATTTTACTTATTTATTTTTTGAATAAAAAGACTTAAGGGCACCAACTTTAAGATATAGACTAAATTTTAAAAAAAAAAATTTACGATAAAGTAATCAAATTTGATTGATATATCTAGTATGATGAATCTTAGTATTGAATTGATGTTAAAAATATAATAAAGCAGGAGAAATTTCAATGACAATAATGCTGTGTTTTTTGTCGCTTGCTGTATAATATAAATTTTAACTTTTTGTGGGTAATTTTTGTCGAAAACTGCTTAATGAATTGATTGTACATTTTGGTAGATGATAGTATACATAGAAGGCTTATGTGATAGATCACACTTTTTCCAAAGAGTAAATTTTTAGATCAAACTGTTCCTTGGTATTGTTTCTAGATTGGTACTTCGAAAGGTTCCGAACTTTGAACTAAATAATCTCTCATTGAACGGAAATATCTTATTGGCTACAAAAATAGCGGTGTTTGTTTTTTTAAATCAAAAATGCTCCACTGAATTATTTAAAAATGTGGCTTACTATTTTACTTCTTTAAGACTTCCCTGCTTATACTTTGTATATACTTAGTATATACTTGCTCGCATATACTTATTGAATCTAAAATATAGCATCGTACAGAAAAAAATTTTTATTAATTTAAATAAATTTGAAAAAGAAAATAATTTCTTTTTTTAACGTTAGTAATAATTACAATTAGTGGCAGTACAATTGTAGATGAAAAGAAATAATGAGAGTAAATTGTTAAGCATTCATAAAAAATAATTCTATTCTGGCTATATTAAGTATGTGACCTTAGAAACCATACTTAAAAGAAATTTGTATTAATAATTAACACGTTGAATGCCATGGGGGATCACCGGTGACCGGCACTGAGTTTGTTCGTAGCGCCACGGGGGTCACCGGTGACCGGCACTGAGTTTGTTCGTAGCACCACGGGAGTCACTGGTGACCGTCGAGGCCAAGATCATTAAAAACACGTAATTCGAGTAAATTTTGATTACACAAATGATTACAAAAATTAACTGTTTTGTTGTAAATAATATTTCATCAAAATATGCAACGCATACTGAGAAAATCCTTTTGACCAGACGGGCAAGTCATGTAAAATTAGCGTGCCATTCAACGTGTTAATAAAAGAAATTCTTAAAATAAATAGGTTAGAAAAATGTGGTAACGATCATAAATTAGTTTTTTTAATGCCTTTAACCTATTAAATATGCAAATTTTTCTGCAAAAATAGTGAATTTTATTTGCTGAGAATTAATAAATATTACTTTCATAATATGTAATTGCAACTACAATTAAAAAGAAAAGATATGTAAAAACAATCAGGAAAAACAATTTTGCACCACATTCGTTTTGTACATATTACAACTGATATTGGCCTTGCATTATATAGATAAATATCACAATAAAATCTAGAGTTCGAGATAAATTCTCATGTGAAAATCCGACGAACACCCAGCACTCAATGCATATTTTTATAAAAATTAAAATACCAAAAATGGCAATATTATTTTGGAATTGTCCATTAGTTTTCAAACCATCAAGTTTAAAAATACATTTTCATTCCTGTGTCTAATAATTGGAACTATTTTACGAAACAAATAATTAACTTTCAGATAAACCTAAATAATAATACAACTTCAAAAAGTTTGTAATAAAAAAGCAGCTCAGGCATGATCTATTTTATATGTTTCACTCTTTGTATGCTACTATAGAATTACTTTTGTAGTTTTTTTATTGATTTGATACTCTAACTTCTGTAATTATGCATTCACAAATTATAAAGCTACGTTGGTTAAAATTTTATAAACTCTTGAGTTGGAAAGAAAGTTTCCTTAATTTATTTCACTAATATTGTGCTATGGAATTGAAACTGCGATTTTATGGTATAAGGTCCAAAAAATACATGCTGCGCCAAACACACGGTTTTAAAACAGTTTAGAAAGTGCATGCGTCAAATGTTCATGAAATACATAATAATCAGATAAAATGGTCAATACTTATAGAACGCAGCATAGATAAAGACGTACAAAAAATGAGTAAAATATGATAAAATGGTAAATACCATAAAAGTTATGCAAGATTTAAAATAGCAATAGCGTGTAGAAAAGCAAAGATTTTAGGATGATGGTTTTCTTCTAACAAGACTATTGTGCATAAAATGTAGCTACCAAAAAAAGGTAATACTATGCTGGTTAAAACAAGGGCAATGATGAAGGAAAAGTGAGAAGTTACAAGTATTGCATTGGAGAGGAGGGGTTAGTATTATACTAGAGGAACTTGAAAATTTATTTTTGTCTTCTTTGTAGATATGTGGGAATATTTAGAGCATTTTACTTACCATAGAGAGTATAATACAGCTCAACATCTTGATATTAAATTAAAAAATTGACTACAAGTAACCCATGGTTCTTAAGTTATTGTAATCGATCTAATTTTAAGAAATTTCTAGCGCTTATGATATAAAATGTTTTCTTTAGCTATTAGATCTCTATCTCTGAAAACAACTTTTGTTGTTAAAATTAACTCAGTAAAATTGCTCAATTTTAACTCGATTTGGAATTAAAAAAAGAATGAAGTTTTTTTATTTATGAGTATTTTAAATAAACATTTAAAAGAAAAAGGATATTATCTGAAAAAATATTCCTAACATTAAAATTTAAACATAATTATATAAATGTAAATTAGGACACATGTAAACATATAAAAGTCAAATTTAAGGAAAAAAACCTATAAAACTAAATGAAATTTTAAAAAAATTTCATTGTTAAGAACAATTCTGCTCTTTCCTTTTTTTTTTGCAATCTTACTAAAGTCAAATTAAGAGAGTTTGAGAGGCCTTTAAAAGGGGTAACATTACTCACGGGTATCTCATCTATCGAGTTCTGATGTAGGGCAATCGTAAAAAATTGTTGCCCTAATACTTTAGGCAAGTTTTAATTTTCATCCTTTACAATAAATATTTTAAGTTCAAAATTTCTCCACCAACAATTTAGGTTTGCAATAAAACTTATAATTTCATTTTTTGACGAAATTTATTGCTTATTTTCATTCAAAATACACTAATAATTAAAATAACACTACCAGAAAATGTGAAAATTAGATTTTTTAACAAAAAGAAAAATGATGGCATATCGGTTTACATGATCTAACTCTTTATAATCGAGTTTTACTTTTCGGAGGCTTGTGTCTTTGATAGTAAACTATGCTGATTCTCCCAAAAAATAAAATTTCAATAAATACAAAATTAAATAAAACCCCATAATTCAATCAAATTATCGTAATTTTACAGTAATATTGTTATTTCAGTGATTCAAGGAACAGATTTCAAATGGCTAAATATTTTAACTGTATAATAAAAAATGAATTTTTAAATAATAATAAATGAATTTTAAACAGGAAAATATTGTTATATAAATATAAATAACTAGTAACTTCTGTAAGAGCGGCAAAAGAAACCAAAACTTTACAAGCAAATCGAAAATCTTATCCACACAAATATAAAAGCTTGTAATATATAAAAGCGTTCCTGAAGTAATTTCATTTGAAATTTTTTTAGAATTTATTTATTACTATTTAATTGAAAAATGGTCGAAAATTTTTGAATTGCAAAGTATGCTGTTTTTTTATCACATTTTAAACTGTGTCATTTTAGATTTTAAAAAAATACAAATCTTGTCGAAATCGGTTGAATAGTTTGAAAGTTTACAAATAAAACTTTTTTTGAAATTTTATGAATCAAAAACTATGAATGATTTCACTAGAATTTCATAATTTATATTCATAACCACAACGTTTACCTCAACTTATGTGATATTCAAATGGATGGTCTACCTCCATTTTTCCCTGACTATAAACTGATTCGTAGTAGAGCGCAAATTACAAAAATTCAACAAGAGTCTTCAATTCTCAAACCATTACGTTATTTTCGTAATTTTTATCTTCGTGCATTTTTATTTTCGTAAAGTGAATATAATCTGGCACACATTTCTTAGTAGAACCATTTACTAAGTGCAATAAAATCTAAATCACTTTGACGTAATGCCATTTATACGACTTTTGTACTTTTTTTTTGTATTTTTTTGTAGTTTACTATTAGTTTAAAAGAGCAAAAAATTTAAGAGAATGATTCTGTATATCGTTGCCAATATTTACAGACGTTTAGAAAATAGGTAGGTAATAAAATTTGGCGTCTAAATTTGACTTGATTACTTTTTAAATTTGAAAAAATAATCTTTTTACGTCTCGAAAGATTTTTAAATTAGATAAGTTTTATAGTTTTATTGGAATTTATACATAATTACACGTGATTACATTTAAAATAGATTCAGCAGTTAAGTTCTGTTGGTGGGGCAAGTATCAGCAATATATGAAATTTCATTTAAATTCATTAAGTATTTCTTTAGTTATTATTACCTGTCACTGAGTGTTTCCTCCAGTACCTTTGTTTCGCTTCACATTTTCAAGTTTCGGCTAATAGTTCTTAACTTGAAATTTTCCAGTATTTTTTATTTTATTGTGTTTCATATATTGTGTGTTTTTTCCTGTATTTAGTGTGAGTCTAACTGCTTTTACAAAATGAGAGGCTTCATAGATGTCAATTAGGCGAGCAACATTTACCATTGATAATAGCGTCGCATTTAACACAGAGAGGAAGAAAAAAAGTGAAGTCGAAACGTCTGGACCACTAGCTGGTCTTAATAGCCTTTAACCTCGAATTGGATACGGTGGATTTTGACTTGGCCTCATCGTTCACCGGACCTCAACCTATTGATTTTTTTTTGTGGCATATGAAATCGTTAATATACGGGAAGCGTGTAAATGCAGCTAAAGATTTCATATCGAGAATGGTTGTTTCCGCAAACGAAATTTCAGAAATCCTCGCGAGGCTGTACCAGTTCTACTTTCGCCACGTGGACGGTTTAGTAACTCGCGGGAGCACCCACTGCGAGTTTTCACAATGAATCAGATCATGCTATCAATGTGCATGATCAATAAATCAGATAATGCTGATTTTGATATCATTCATTCACCTTCCCAATAACCTTGTAAGTCCATTTTGAAATTCTATTCTTACTCTTTTTTTTGGTTTCATGTCATCATATGAGAGTCAAACCATAGTGACTTACTTAACATTTTCAGAATTTTTGCCATTTTGTTCATTAAAATATTAGTAAACAAAAATTATTCTGTCTGATTTTTGAGTAGAGCCACTGTGGTTCAGGGGATTGAGCGTTTACCTCCCAATAAGGTGGCCGAGGTTGGAATCCTACTGGTGGCTCGTTGGTGGGAATTCTGCTCCCGACTCTCACAGTGCTGACTTAAAATATATTCTAAAGTGGTAGACGGATCATGGGTTAGAATCCCCTTACCTTCAGAGTAACCGTGGTAGGTTTTTCTCGCCATGTAATGCAAATGCGAGTTAGTTCATCAAAAAGTCCTCCACGAAGATTAGTTTGTCTCAATGCTAGATCCAGAGGTTCTTTTGTCTTTTGGGTTGGATTCAAGATTACAAGGCTACGAAGTTAAACATTGATGGTTGTAAACTCAGAATTGATGAGACTGTTCAGCGTAGGTTATAAAATAAAATTTTTGAGTATGTCTGAGGAAAACAATTATTGTTTGCCACTGAAACAAAAATATGCAATTTTTTTTAAATCAGATATTGGGAACTATTTTTTCTCAGTTAATATTGTGACTAATGTAACAGTTTTGCACAAAAAATATGACGTTAGTTACAATACTAGTTATGGAGAATTTATTTAAGAATGTTAAGAAATTAAAAAAAATTTACTTCAGTTGCATACATAATCATTGTTTGCATCATAAATGTTCAAAAATGAGACAAGGGTATTTATACTTTTTTGGATAAACATGTGAGAAAATCTGAAAATAATACTCAAGTCACTATGGGATAACCCATATGTTGTATGGTTCTTTAAGATATGTTACAGGTTCTTTAGGGCGAGTATATACTCCTACTATCTTGTACAAACAATATCTACTAACTCGATATATAAAGTTGTATGTAGCCTGTACAAGTGTCTATTTATTATAAGTTATGACATGTCATTTTTGTGTTTAGTTATTGTAACCTATCACATGTGGCAGTCATAAAAGCTTCAAATTGATTTTCATTTTTGTAATTCTTGTAATTGTAATGTCATAGATGAAAGAAATGTTCTAAATACAAAAACATTCAAGATATCAAGTAATGTAATAAATGTAAAATATAAAAAAATAAGTCAAACTTCAGTAGAACCGAAACTAATGCCACTTCAATTAAGCTGCCTTCTAAAATTACTCGCATCCTTATTCACACTATGCTCGTGACATTGAAGTTCATTATAGTATTTTCAACGCATTTGTTTAACAACTATGTCAATGTCATTAAAATGATTCAAAGATAATCCTTTTAGGAATTTCAGCACTTTGTAAATGATATAAAACAATGCTTTTATTGACATTCATTAAAGTAATTTTAATGCGAAGACTCAGTAATACCAATTAGGTGAATCCACATTACCGAAAGGGAATGGATTTCGTGACTTTTACTCAAGATTGGACTGCAATTATTTTTTTTTCTGATGATATGACCCCAAAAACACGAAGTGTTTTGAACAGTCTGTTAATAGGTCACGGAACATTGCAAGACATCTTATCTGCTGTGTCCCCCAAGAAGGGTAAAAAAGGGGCAATAGTGTCATTTGACCCACATGATTCAACTATAAATTTTTTGATTTCTTCTGGTCCTGATGTGGTCAATCTCCTGAATTCGAAATTTTAGAAAAAATTGTAAGCGGATCTTATACGTGTGGAACAATTAATAATGGAGCAGAGGAACTGTTTCCTATAGGAAATGAAAACATCTTAAAAATTTGAGTTCTTAATTGAACTGATATTGACAATCATGTTTTTACTGTTTCAATTTGAAAGAGAATTCAAAGTCTGGGTTTTTCTTCACAAGAATTCAAAAACAAGTCTCTAAACTAGGGGATAAAAATTAAAACTTAATTGTGAATATATATTTTGACAAAACTGATGATATATTCCTCTGTATATGATTTTAAATGTAAAAAAAAAAATTTGTGATGAAAAGTTTAGAACTAAATTAATACCTTAATAAATAATACGCAACCCGAAGTCGAACCCCGGCCCTGAAACGTGGTAGGCGAAGATAAAACCCATAATTCCTCCACATTGACTGGGTAGACCCGAGTTTTGATATTCTGAGGTTCATTAATTATGCCATCTAAAGCGGAAAATGTGGTTGAGATTAAATTCTCGGAACATGCAGGCAGTTAGAAAATAATGAAGAATTATCAATAAAGATCGCTATTTTTACGAAAATGCTTAATGTTCCCTTTGGTTTTATATCAGGTGTAAAATTCTGCAATCCACCGATAGTGAAAATTTTCAGATTGCAGAAGGCCTTCATATTTATGTCATGTATAAACACAGAACTATCATTAACCGCTTATTTAAAAATAGATATAATAGTATGAAAGAATATAAACCGAATTCACAATTAAAAAGGAACTAACTCCAATTTTAAAATATTCCGTGATGACTGTAAGCCTAAATCCTATTTTCAATTATGTTAAAAACTGTACTTAAATGGTTTTAGAGCAAAATAAAATATGAAAATTTGTTAGTTGTTTAAATTAAATATGCTCCAATGCGCGCGTAAATAATACGGTACCCGAATCGACTGTTGCGTGATAGCATGATCGTTTTGAGAAAAAAAAATTCAATGAAGAATTTTGTTTTCGTTATTTACAGAATTTTACCGAAATCTTTCTTCCTTCTGGGCAAACTATTTCAATCAAAAGAAAAATATATCTATCGTTATGTAATTATGCTTGCTTTATTGGATACTTCTAGATCTGTTTTCTGTTTATTCCTCCTCCCCTATTAAACAGTGATCTCTTCCCTACTCCCCTCAATTTATAAGTTTTCAGTATCCTGGAAACATAAAATTCTCCTTAACTCAGAAAATTTGCATTTTCTGTCTAATTTTTCAACTTAAATAATAGTCTGTAATAATTAAGAAAGCAATCTTATTACTTTAAATGCTAAAGTGTTGGTTATACTTACAGATAATTTAAAAATAAATTTCCATTAAAGTTAAGAGTAAATTTTTTTAAATTTAACTAACTATTGTATTGAGTTCTTCTGTTAGATTAGAATTAGCTATACTCTGAAAAACATTAACATTTCATTCTGAAGGTAAGAAATCAAACGAAGCTATAAATATATATATTGACAAAATGCTTGAGATAATAAGATCAAAAAGGTATTAAAAACTAAAAACGAGAAAAATAACAAAAAAAATTAAGAAAGGAAAGGTCATTAAGAAGCCGTAGTAGGTATTGCATTTAAGATGTGATCCGTTGTAAGATGGAGTTAGTGGTAATGGGCATTGTTACATCAAGTAATCTGTTATTTAGTAAGCTTCCCAATGTTCTTAAAAAGAGCATCTTACTACCAGGTTTTCTCCAGTTATTAAATCAATCAATGTGCTTCGCCCCAAAAAATTCCCCTAAATGTGTGAATTATGTTTAATGCAACACTGATGACACTGAAAAAAGCCATCTAGGACAACATCTGGACTTACTAACTTCTGGGATTATGTTGCTACATTACGCTCACATTCACAGATCGCTTGCACCAATCACAAGATTGTTTGCACCAATTCCAAAAGGATGTGTTAAATAAACACCCTCCAGATTTGGCTTCATCTGATTTTTATCTGTTCACAGCCATACACAAAGCTAAGAACTTCACTGATGATGTGGTATTTCAAACCACTGCGACAAGTTGATTCAATTTTAAGGCGATTGAGTTTTATGTAGAATAAATTGGTAAAAGTTAGTAAAATGAAAAGCGTTGAATATTACCATGCTGAAAAATGGAGGATGTTGAAAATTGCTGAACCTGGTTGGGGTTTTATTTATTTTTCATTCGAAGAGCGAAAGTTTCCGAACTCTCCTTATGCTTGAAAATAAAGATAAAAACCCTAAAAATGTTTATAATGAAACAAGTTCAGAATTTTCTGCTAAAATTTCCTAATTTAAACAAATTTCCTAATTTAAAAAAAATTTCCTAATTTAAAAAAAAAAATTTCATAATTTAAAAAAAAAAAAAATTCCTAATTTAAAAAAAAAATTCCTAATTTCAAAAAAAAAATTTCTAATTTCAAAAAAAAATTCCTAATTTCAAAAAAAATATTCCTAATTTCAAAAAAAATTTCCTAATTTCAAAAAAAATTTCCTAATTTCAAAAAAATTCCTAATTTAAAAAAAATTCCTAATTTAAAAAAAATTCCTAATTTAAAAAAAATTCCTAATTTAAAAAAATTCCTAATTTAAAAAAAATTCCTAATTTCTTTTCTAAAGTGAAATAAGAAATTGTTGAAAAGAAAAGAATGATAGTTTAAATAATTATAAATCCGAAACTGATCAAATTTATCTTTATTAACAATCACGAAAATCAGCTTTCATAAATCAGTGACGTTATCTTTAAATTTTTCTGTATAAAATATTATATGTCCAATTTTAACTCTAGATTTAATCATTCTAAAATAATTCTTCATTAATACTACGTCTAATGAATCAATATTTAGGGCAAATTTCAAACCAAAGAGGTTACTGATCCGATAAATCAACATAGTTATTAATAATGTAATAATGTGTTAATGATGTTGTTGAAAGTCTAGTTAGTTATTATTCACTTATAACCTTCATTAGTTTTATTTTTTATTCACATTAACCTGAATGAATTTGATGTTCATAAAATATAATATAAAATAGTTTATAAGAAAATAATGCAAAATATAATGAATTTAAAAACATGTAAAACTCAGCGGTATTTCAAAAATAAATTGATATAATTAGAATAAAAATCTTGATAAAAATATCAAAATTGTTATAAGTTGATATTGATTTCATTGAAAGAAAAAATAAAAATAAATTAATTTTCTACCTACATTTAGAAAAAGCCTCCGATTTTTATGAGTTAAAACATATACCTATCTATAATTTCATAGGGAAAAAATGACCCATCACAGCGAAATTTTCTGATTTGAAAACGGGGGTTATAAGTCTGAGCCACAATTCTTAAAAAAAAATAAATAAATAAATAAAAAAATAAAATTAAAAAAAAAAATTACATTTGTAAAAAAAAAATATAACCTTTTAGATGGCATCCGACCATAAGATCAAAAGTTAATATGTTCCGTTTGTTATTTTGCGTACTATATATAAATAAATATTATGAAAAATTTTGAGGAAAAAAAACTGACATTTTGTTGACACTGTCGTTCTATATAAACTAAAATTACGAAATTAAATTTATAAAATGGAACCTTTTAATACTGAAATTTAGAAAATTTCTTTGAAATTTATTAGTAAAATGGAAGAATGTTAAAAAATCTATTTAATGAAATAAATCCTTCGTCATGAAAAGGTAATATATCACCAAATATAATAATAAAAACATTAAACGATAAGTTTCTAAAAATAATGTATTTTTTTATAAAATTGAAGTAACCTTAATAAGTATGATTTGATACTTTCATTAAATTTTGCTACTTATTACTCAGCATCCGAGAAAAAGCGTATTTTTGATTCCAAAAGAATAAACGATCCTATTTTCTACTAAATAAATATATATCCAGTAATAAAAAATGCGATCAAATTTATTTAAATAAATTCAAAATAAACAGTTTCTAATATCCCATTTAGTAGCATTTCCAAATTCTTATGATTCAAGTGTGTAACTTCTAAATCAATAAAAGTTCTGAAGCATAACCATTTTTTTGAAAAGTACAATTTTAAAATTAAAGAGCTGTTGGCTATAAATCTGTCACGTCTATATTCACAATCGCGTGAAGAGGTAAATATAAAAGCAATAAAACTATTTTTATATATAAATTGACCTAAAAGATAGAAGAAAATAAAAAGTCAAATAGTCGTCAAATCACTCGATTATAATCATTATCATTCAGGAAGATATTATGCACTTTTCCACGCTCTCTAAACTAGATCATATTGAGCACTGTGATATTTTCCATTCTCAATTATTACCAAATGATTGCTCTTCAATGTGATTCTAGTTATGTAATAACATGTTGAGACTATGGTCTAGCCCCGATCTATTTAGAGAGCAGTATTAAGCAATCTTTGCATTCATGAAGGACAATTGAAGATTCAAAAAGATTTGCTTATGGTTTTCTTATCATTATGTAAAAGCGAGAGAGAAAGAAAAAAGATTTGATAAAGGTCATTGCTCTTTAGCTTTCTCTCTCAAATGGACATTCTTCACGAAAAAAGTAGAACGATTGAACTTGCAAAAACAGCGGAGCTAAATGGAACGAAATATTATCCTACTCAAATATACAACTTGTTTATCTAACATACAATTTTTTATTTTTTTGTTATTGAAGAAAGTGGATCTTTTTTAAAGGAGGTAGCTAAAAATAAAGAAATTCAATTTTTTTTTTAATCTTAAATAATGTTTATGATAGTCTACTTTTATTAAAATAGAAAACTTGCAGTATTTGTTTAAATTGAAAATTTTTTCTTACTGCGATGAGTAATTGTTTCCTTAACTTATATAATTAATAGGACACGTGCTGTTTCTAAAATTAAACTTAATGATTTATTAAAATCAACAATTTAAATTTATATCAAAAATATTTTTTTTAATGATGCATTGAATTAAGACAGTTTAAGTAATTTTATACATTCAGTGCGTACCGCAAAAATTTTCTGAATACCAAATTTTTTATAAAAATATTTATTTGAAACAATTTATTTAAAAATGTATCACGTAACTGTAGTGTGGTTTGATTTCTTGGTTCGAAAAAAAAAAGTTTTTCCGAATTATCTATTTTTTTTAAATCTGTGTTTTATTGATTGAAAATGTACCTTAAGGAAATAAACCTGGCAGTAATGAACCTTTTGTTCACAAAAGCAGCATATTCAGCAAGGAACTTAATCAAGATTTAACATTGAATTAATCAACCTATGTAAGCAATAAAAACGCAACATTAATTATGTACTGCATAGTATTAAATAATTCGAAATTAAAATCTCGTAGAATCTCAGAGTAAAAACAGTTGCTTTCTGAAAGAGCTAATTAAAGTTTGTGAATGGATTTTCCCCTTAATGTGCCAATGCAAAAGTTAAAAAAAAAAAAAATTCGCTGTATCTGTCATTTTTTATAAACCTAAATTTACATTTTTTTGAAATTGTTTCCTTATGTGTTTACTGTTATATTGAGCAATAATTAAATTTTTTTTGAAGACTTCAGAGGTTGTTTAACAATAAGATTTCACATTCGACATCCCCGTAAAAATACCTTGCTTATGATTACGTATTCGATTATTACCCATCTATACATAAGAAAAAAAATATTCTTAAACAGAATAGAAAGGTAATAAGCAATTTTTATGTCACTGAATACAGATATTTACATATGTGTTAGTTAAAATTCTTAAACTATTCTTTAGCTCTCAATTTTAAGCCAAACTTAAGAAAATTTATTTTTTATATGTTCTATACATTTCTTATACACTAAATGCTTATATCAACAAAAATCATACAAATGAAAATAAATTATCGAAAAACAAATTAATAAAAGGTTCAATCTATAGGGTTCAAATCTAAGATGACCAGTTTATTCGGTGGTTAATCCCATTGTTACCATAATAATCTATGGTAGATTTCGCTTCATGTCAGCTGGCGTTGTCTTTTTGAAAGTAACATGGATCCAACTTGCAAAACTGACATGATGTAGGAAGCACACTATCATCCGAAATCGTATACTAAGTGTCTGCTTTGAGATTACTGTTTATTTGGACGAAAGGTTCAAGTCAAATTAAAACTGCCAAAGCAATAATTCCCCCACCACAAATATTTCTGAATGTCAAATAACACTATCGCTGTATATCTTAAAACAATGTCCATTTAAATAATTCCATTCTAAGAATTTTTTTTCCAATACCCACCCGATTGACACTCGTCATTCAGGTATCAATGCGACTGATTTGTTGGCCAACATTGTTCCCACAGTAAGGACAGGTAGTACAGAGAATGAAAGAATATCCATGCATTGTCCGGGATTCGAACCCAGGTCAGCTCCCTGACCACTATACATTCTGGTCGGCTGAAACTAAGAATTAAAATCGTATCTTTAATCAGGACTATAAAAGACCATATGTAAGAAAAATTCGATCAGAACATCGTACATAATTTATGTAAGTAAAACGTAAATAAACACCATCTGTTGTTATTTCCAAAATTCTGTAAAATCAATTCTTATTTGAACAATTTTTATAATATTTATTTATAAGCTATATCTTTGGTCATTTGCGATAGATTAAACCATGGCTAAATGAAATGGCTATAGAATGGCTAAAAATAGAAAATTCAAGCCATATAAACAAATATAGCTATTTTGACTCATGTGAGAAATTTGAGGGGAAAGTGTGAATACCATTTCATTAGATTTTGCCTAGCTTTACGGTTTTCCGCTAAAGTTATTTTAGATTCATGACGCTTACATGAAAATTTCCCACAAATTGCAAAATGCTAGAAGATAAGGTTTTCATTACGATTAACATACATCAAATGCTATGCAAAATCTTCTTAAATCTATTATCTTGATTTTTTTAACCACTTTATCAGCAATTCGGAGTGAAAGATATTTTAACTTCCAAAACATACCTAAAATAATTTTGAAAAAATCTTACATATTTTTGTTTAAAAAATGACCACATTTTTTGTACCTGTTTTCGTTATCTTGCAAGGGGTACATAATCCTTAAAAAATACCGGATGATGAAACAAGTAATTTAGTTGTTCATGTTCATGATTTAGGTTATGCATGGTACATAAAGTCAGACTTAATTTTAAGTATGGATATCTATTTCATTCTTAAGCATCTTATCCTTATTCTATTACACACCATTCTTATTAATTTTAGAACATTTTTAAAATCGGAGAATTTAATTATTTGAG
Source organism: Parasteatoda tepidariorum (assembly GCF_982258835.1). Taxonomy (NCBI): domain Eukaryota; kingdom Metazoa; phylum Arthropoda; class Arachnida; order Araneae; family Theridiidae; genus Parasteatoda; species Parasteatoda tepidariorum. The sequence continues at coordinate 56,202,046 of NC_141765.1, forward strand.
TAGGAAAAAAAAAGAATTTCATTTTTACTAAACCACTACTGAATGTCTTATGTACTCTTGTACTCTTATGTACTCTGTCTTTTAATATACTGAATGTCTTATGCCTGAAAATCGCGTCAATTTTCAGTCATAGTTAAAATTTTGTATTATAGACACAATGTAGATTACTAAACTTTGCAATGTATCATATTTAAATAGAAAAAAGAATCATTAAATTAAAATATTCTTTATTAATAACGCGAAAAAAAAGCTTTTTTAGCTTTAATTTTCAAGGTCTAATAGAAGCGTAGAAAAATATAAGTTTCAAAATGCCGCATTTTTAAATACGTTTTTAAATGCCAAGTTTTAAAATGCCACATTTTTAAATACGTTTTTAAATGCCAAGTTTCAAAATGCCGAGTAGACTACATAAAAAAAGAAAAAATATTTTTAATCTCACCTGAAACATGAAAAAATGAAGTTCATTGCTTTTGAAGTAGTCGGGGGAATTTAAAATAATTGTAGAGGCATTACCGAAAGTGCGCTTCTATTGTTTTTCGTTTTAGGTACGACAAAAAGAGAATTTACATTTTTCTTTTAAGTCCTTTTAAATAAGTAGTTTTCAATTCTTTTTCTCTTCATTTTAGATATGCGTCTGTTAGTCTTGTAGGCAAACGATCGAAATTATGCTCGACGATAAATACCATTTGGTAAGAAAATTGCAATAAAATCTGCATGTAGCGGTCAGGAAACGATGGAAACTATTTTTATTCGGCTGAGTTTCTGTTGGATTATAAGCACCCTAGATAATTTGAAAAGTGGCTGAAATTCTTGGGGATCTATTTTCTTAAATATTCTTTTAAAACTTTCAGTCTTTAGGAGACATTCTATAAAATGCGAAATAAGTTCCATCGGTTGTTAGCTGAAATACTTAAGTCTACACAAAATGCCTATTTTTTGAGCAGTTCATGACCAGAAAAATCTCTTTTCTCATAGCTTTTTTCTTTTCATTCATACATTATTTCGTCAATGGTTTTCTTATTGCTCATAATATATTGTATTTCTTATAAATAGGTAGTTTTTAACTATGATAAAACTTCCAATCAAATTTTATAGCCTCGATAAACTGAGAATTTTACAACACAGTAACAAAAGAGAGCATTAGACTTATGTAAGAAAAAAAATTTAAAACGGTACATTTTTGAGAAAGGTACACATATTAAATAAAGGTTATTTTTTCATAGTTCTTTACGAAGAGATTTTTTTTTCAAACTAAATATTTGCTTTTAATACAACATATAACCATGTTAAAGTAATTTAGTAATACTTTTTAATGACATTGCTTGCGTTTAAGTTCGAAAATTTCAAATTTATCTAAATTGCGATTCCTGGAAAAGCAATTTTTAATGGTAAAAGATACTTTACATTTCATATCCTTAAAGGTAAACATAAATTTGCATTAGAAAGATTGAAAGTTACTTTTTATTCGAATTTCAATTTGATAAATTGGCAATTAATGAGCCTCTAGTTCCATGAGTGAACATTAATTTAGCAATCGAAATAATATGCAGAACTATCAAAATTCAAATGACACCAACTTTTTCTTTACCAGTTAGTTCAAAAATTTATTTTTGACACTTTTATTTATCCCCATAAACACTAATTATAACCAACACATTTTTGTAAAGATACTACATCTTTGAAAATTTAAATTGCTTCACCGTATTTTGTTATATATGAATTTCAAATCCTCAAATATTATTTTTTTCTTCTTTTTGAAAAACCAAAGTTATTTCTAGATTTAAAAAAGAGTTTCGGAATTTTCTCTCAATTAAATTCTTATTTATTTATAAAGTTCTTTCAAGGCTTTCTCTAAAGTAAAATATGCGACACTGAAATAAACTTATTGAAGCTAAAAATATTTTCTGCTCAATAGCTGTCAATTCTGTTTAAAAGAAGAAAAAAAAACTTAATTGTACTACTAAGAAACAAGATTTAAACTTTAAAGTTCATACTTAAAATAGTTTCTAGCTATCTTTCAATTAAATTCTGATTTATAAAGTTTTGTAAAAGGTTTTCTCCAAATTAATGTACGTGATAATGTAATAAACCTACTCAAGCATAAGAAAATACTAGGTTTGAAAACGAACAACTCTGTTAAAAATAACAATATCTCTTATAGTACTACGAAAAAACAAAATTTAAATCTCCAACAAGTTACTTCTTAATAATTTTCGGAATAGTCCTGAAACTAAATTCTAATTTATTTCTAAAGATTTATTAAAAACATTCTCCAAATTAAAGTACATGATCATATAATAAACAACCTGCAGAAACATAAGATCATAATTTCGGTTTGATAAAGAACATCCCTGTTAAAAATAACCATATCTCTCTTATGGTCTTACGATGAAACAGAATTATAATCTCAATGAAAAGTGGCCTAAAAATTAAAATTTGCAATTTGTCAAAATATCTAAGAGAGAAAAAGCCTCTGAAGAAGCAAAAAGCACCCGATAAGCCTATGGAAGCACAAGACCAGCTATTTTGTTCACTAAAATGATAATAAAATACTTTCAGATCAATAGCGGACAATCAATAGTTCAAAATTTAAAAAAATAAAAAATTTAAAAAGATAAATGTCTCTTATGGTACTACGAAGAAACAAAATTGGAATCCTAATGTTGCTTCTTTATTTAAAATAGTTTTCGGAATTATCTTTCAATTAAATCGCAATTTATTTATAAAGTTTTGCAAAAGGCTTTCTCCAAGTTTAAGTACGTGATCATTTAATAAACAACCTACTCAAGCATAATAAAATACTTTCAGTTTGATAACGAACAACCCTGTTATAAATAACCATATCTCTCTCTTACGGCAGTACGAAGAAACAGAATTGGAATCTCAATGAAAAGTGGCCTAAAAATTAAAATTTGCAATTTGTCGAAATATCTAAGAGAGAAAAAGCCTCTGAAGAAGCGAAAAGCACCTGATGATGCCTGTAGAAACACAAGGCCAGTTATTTCGTTCACTAACTCTGGAAGGTTAGTGTGTTATTGGGCCTGATTGCCTCAAGGAAGTCAGATGCTGCATATAACAAGTGATCCAGGACACAAAACCCTCACTTCCTCATCTCAGCATCTTCCTTCATCACTTCTTCATCTTAAAGAAACGCGTCTGCGAGTTATCGCTCGGGCGCGGTTTTTGTTTCTCTAAAAGAGGCGGGATTCTTAATTTCAAGAAAAAAGTGCTAGTGAAATTAGATTTTAAAACTTTCGTTTACTTAGCGTTGGGACTTACTTTATCCACAAAAAAAAATGGCTAGAGCGTGCTGGATGCTGTGTCTTGTGCTTTTTGTAGTTTGTTTGCAAAGATCGTGGTCACAAATGCAATTTATGGACTTAATACAAGGAGATCAAGGACTAAACTTTGATGATCAAGGACTTAACTATGATTCAGGTATGTTCTAAACTTACAAATATTCTGCGAAATCTATTGCTTAAAACACAGTAATTACTTTAGACATTTTTTAAAAGCTGACACAATCTTTCAGCATTTTTCAATGTAGTGATTCTTGTTAAAGTTGACATTTTTAATTGTAAAACTAAATATTAGTTTGAAAATTAAAAAAAAGAATTATTAATTGGAAAGTAGTGGTAATGCTTTTCTTCATAAGAGCTCACTTTATTGAAGAAGTTTTAACTCCTAATAGTTTGAACTTTTCTGAAGTTTTCATCTATCTTCAGCTTTATGTATGTAAAATTCAATTAAAAGACGAGTTTTGACAGATAAGAAATAATTAAGTTTCATTTAAACAAAAGCCCTATTTCAGAAAAACTAGATTTTTATTATATATTATATGTATATGCTTTAATTTATATTAAGTTTAAACTTTTCTGAAGTTTTCATCCATCTAAAGCGTTGTGTATGTCGAATTATTTTAAAGGAACGAATTTTAAGATATAAAAAATAAATCATCAACTTTAATTTAAGCAAAAGCATAGTATTTCAGAAAATTTTTTATTTCTACGGTATTTAAAATAAATAACTGTGATTAACGTAAATGCTTTTTTTATATTGGCATTAATACATTTTATTATACCTCTAAGAACAATAAATTTATTTCAATTAAATTTTATGCAAATATGTTAAATATATTAAAACGAAGTACCTTTGATTCTGTTTGTATTGATTACTTAATTCTATTTACGTTTGAAACAATATTAATTTATGAATATTTAAGGCTTTAAACAATGAAGTTTTAATGAAACAATTTTGGTTACTATAAAAATGCTACTTTCGATTATTCTAAAAAGCGATATCAGTAATTCACTTATTTGTGTGTTATAGTTAAAGAAATTATTAACAATTCATATTTTTTTTAGCAATTTTAAGCTAGAACGTTAGCAAAAGCAAGTTATATAAAATATTTATTGTAAGGAGAAAATTTATTAGAAAAAAAACATGTATTGTATAATCTCAACATTTCCATCATGATTAAAATTACGTTAAGTGAAACGTAAAATACTTTAAAAACAATGTTGCTAAAAAAAGCTTTTACAATTGTATGTTTTTATTTTCAGGTAAAAGTGCGATACTGAAAATTTTGACTGTGATAATTTTTAAAACGTGTATTATTATAAATACAGAAGGTTATTTTTTACTACTAACATTACTCAGAGCCATCTGAACATAAATTTAAAAGTTTCGGCAAATTCTATCAGTTGACAAATGCAGACATGATAAAAACAAATCTCTGGCAAAAATGTAGTTCTGAAAGTCACCTGTAGGGGAAATATGGCGCTAGTAGTTCGCAAAGCAATTTAATATATATGCACAACTTTTAAATTTATGTTCTTTTTTTTCATTCATAATAATGATAATAGTTGCTGAAACATTGCTTAATGTTTAGAAAGATATTACTTTTTACTGACCACCGAGAAAAATTATAATAAAGAACTCATTAGCATTTTAATTATTTATGTGCCAAAAAATGTTAGCATGTGGAATATTAAAAAACGTTAACTACTTTTGAATCGTGTAAATTATACTGAATACTGTACAAAACCTGAAAGTCTGAATACGATATACATCCAAGAAATGTTCAAAATGAATACAAAAAAAAAGAATGCAAAAAAAAACATACTACAAGCGAAATATTCCGATAACAGTAGAAAAAATTGCTGCCTCATTTTGAACATTACGGCGCGAATGCAAGCACGAACAATTAAACAGTAAGATTACAATAAGCGATTAAATTTACAAATCTTTTCCTTGCGGGTTTCCATAGTATATTGAAAAAATATACTGAATTCAAACTGAATGTCTGATTTTAAAACTGATATAGCGAAAAGAAAGAATGACTCATTTTTTACAACTTATAACTCATTAACCTTGCAACTTTTCATTCAGGATGTATATTTAGGTACATGAATTTAATATTACTATCTATTGAACAAAAAAATAAATAAAATAAAATTTGAAAATAATTTTTGAATTTTTTATTTTTCCGAAGAGAAATTCGCTAAATATTTGAATAAACGATCTCAAAAAGATAACCGTACAGCCAATTTTGAAAGAAAGGGACAAATGGCGGCTTTGCTATGAAGCAATAGAGAGATTTTGCACTGCTTTCGGCCCATCTATATACCGTCAACAGAGATCACTACTGCGCAATCTCCAACCGGCCAGTAATTACTTTTCTCTTATGGAGTGGGACCCTAATTGAGAGTAAGGAAGAAGTTAAACGGAATTAGAAGTTCGTTATATATACGCATGGAAACAATTTTAAGCCTTGCAGACCTAAATATTATAGCGTTTAAAGTTTAATTTGTGGTATTTTAAATTTTTTTATTTAAATTCAGTTGAAATCTATTTTAAATACAAAATTTATAAAATTTAATATCACTTTTCTTAACTACTTGACTGAAAGTTTCGCGTCAAAAGTGAAATTTCATGAAATGTATCATGAAGTTTATATCATATGAAATAAATGGACTGACTAAGGTTTAGTGGCTATTCTGCACTAACTTAAATAACAATAAATATTCACAGTAACTAAAACAAAATTACTAACTAAATCAACTGCAAAACCAAATGGGAAGGGAAATTAATACGGACAAGTTAAAGAAAATTAGGGTAACTTTATCTGCAGAACTCTCGTTTATTTGTTTTTAACTCTGTAAAGTTCATGTCTAACTATCTTTAAAAATTGAAACAGTTTCCCTGCAATAATAATTTTAAAATGCGGCTATAACGTATTCAATTTAGGCAAGAAGTATGTCGAACATTATGTAAAACTAGTTTACAATTTTCAAATCATAAAATTATTGTTAGTTTATATTCATTACTTAGTTACAAAATCAAAAGCTATTTTTTTCCTATAAATTTGATGCTATTGGCTGGAACTTTTTAAGTTCAAAATAACCCTATGAATTTTTAAACCCAATCATTTGTTATAAAATCTCTCTAAACTTAAAATGCAGTTTCAGGTTTATTTCCATATATATCAAATGCGATAAAAAAGATTGTTTTGAAGTAAAATTATATTTATACAAAGAAACTAGGCATCTGTTTCTAAATATATGATTAATAAAGCAGTCTCAATAACTAGATCTAAATTTTTATAAAATATATTTCAATTTATAATAAGAAAATTTGGTAATTATAACATAGATTATGTTATAATTTGGGTTTTATATCTATTTTATCTTATGGATGAAATTGGTTTGCATTACTTAATTGTGCATTTTCTATTAGCGTAATGAGTGTGAATTTCTATCTTGTGCTGCTAATTTATAGTTTAAATAGAAGTTTTAAAATTTGCATATACAGGGTAATTTAAAATAACATTGTCAGAATGATAGACAAAACAAGGACAAAGGAAAAAAATCACATAGGAGCATGAGCAGCAAATGCTATCTGGAACCGTTAGAAGAATTAATAAATTATGCTTAATATACAAGAAAAACAAAAAAAAAAATTATTCTACATAATTTTATTTATCTCGTATTTCTACAAATATAACATGTTTAAGTTAAGTTTTTAGCTAGGCGTCAGAGAATTTGATATAGATTGCGAATCCTTTCAAGTAAACCATGTGTATTTCCGATTCAGCCTGCTGCCGCAATAATTCTCCCTAAGTCTTCTTATGATGTCCTCTTATGATGACTATCCATTTTGCAATTAAATCCTTTTAGAAATTTTATAGGATAAAAAAAAACTATTGGAGACAAATCTAGTGAACGTGATGGCCATACAATCAGCCCACTTTGATATCACTTACGACTCCACGCTCCTTTGAGATTTTTGTTAGCCTGCTTTAACTTTTACTTTGACTATGTTATTTTAGATCACCCTATTAATAAGGTAAAAATTACGCAACCTCAGAAATAAAAATCATACAATGATTCCCGTCCTTTAAAACATACATTTCTCTACATTGTAAAAAATGTTGTACAGTTTCCACTAATTTTGTGTTGAGATAAACTAAATTACATTAAGTACAGAAGTACAGCTGCTATCGTTAAAAAATACAGGAAATTAATAAAATAATAAATGTCTGAAAGAATAAGTGTAAATATATTAATAAAAATGTACTTGTTTTTTAAGTCATTAAATTGATTCTAATGCGCACGACAATGTGTTGTCAATGAACAAACAAAAAATTAATAAATAAAACTAAAACAGTGAAAAAGTAAATAAAAAATCCTACTACATGCACCGTAAAAAATTTTAATTTACCTCAACACCAAAAATGATGGCAACAGTACATCAAATTTTTTTACAACTTACTAAATCTATTTTCTGCCAACAATGTAAACTTTGTTTCGTTAATATTTTTTTCATAAATTCGAGTAAAGAAATTAACCTGCTTTCGCTACTGAAAAAAAATTGCTCACGCAGAATACATAGTTTATTATAGCTTTTATGAGTAAAACTTTTTCTATTTTCATTAAAATAGACTTTTCAGTCTAGTGGAGTTAAATTACTAAGACTCGAAAACCAAACGTAGAATAAAAAAGTAATTTGTAAAGCATTATTCAAAAAATTAATGATGTGGAACCAAAAGAAGATCCGTATACTGTCTGAGAAAAGTTGGATGGTAACTTTTTCCCCCTTCCTCAGTTTTAGTTTTATGTTTCAGCATTCGTGCACTTGACCTACCGAAGGGAAAAAATAAAATTGGTATATGTAAAATAAAAAAAGAAATATTTGAGGTTATGATGAGAAGATGTCTGGCATACTGAAGAGATAGTTATTTAAAAAAAAAAAACTCATCTAATGAGATTCTGATCTATTGATAAAAGGATGATTTTTGGGTTGGGCATTAACCTAGCTACTACAGTTTGTTACTGTAAGTTTGCATCATTAAATTGATTATATTGATAGCTGCAGTTTTATAGGTTGGAATTCTTGCGGTTGAATATTGAAATTTGCATAATGGTTCATCGGCTACAAATACTTCCTGGTAATCCAGAAAAAAGCTGAATTTTGCTATAGGGGTTAAAAGAAAATTTTTTTAAATGTGAATAATCAATTTATAATTGATTAATCGCAAACATGCCAAATTACTTAAATACTCTTGTAATTAAAATATTAATGACATAAATGCATAAGAATTTCAGTTAAAAATACATTACTGGAATATGCAATTCTAAGCAGATAACCAATGAGTTTTGAAGAAGATAAACTTGTAGGATTATTCTGTGCTAAACAATCGCTACAATTTTACAATTGAATTGTCTTAAAAGCATAAAATTCTCAAATTTAAACACAATTTAATCGCTTCAATTAAGCATACAAAAGTTTAAAAAAGTAGTAAAATTTCAACATTATGTAATAATTTATTCTTAAAGGATGGCAAAAATTGTAGGCATAGAACTAGTTAGTAAACTCTCACAATAATCCTAGAATCACTAAAACTCGCAATTTAGTGCTTTGAATTTTTTTGAAATTGAGTTAGATTGGTCTTCAAAATTTTCCAAAATTAATTTAACATTTTGTTTTCAGTGTTCGATTTTTAAAGTTTTTCAAAAAAAGGACTCAGAGGCTTCCCTTTCAAAAGAAACGATCTTCCAATGAGAGTTGGATGACTTAAATTAGTGCCTTCAGTTAAAATTAACTTTTTAACTCATGTAACACAAAATATACTTTAAATATATACCTCCGAAAAAAATGGTTAAAACTTTTAAAAACATGAAAATGTTTGAGAATAGGCTTAATGATTAGCTTGGGGTAATATAGCGATAAATCACATTTTTTGAAGGTGACATTTTTACATTATTGTTTCCAGATTCGTGATTTGCAAGTTTTCGAGATCTCCACTAAATGAGATAAATCCGTTAAATAAAATTAAAAATTGAAAATGAATAAAAGTAAAAATCAAAGCTTGAAAATCACCGTATCCGAGAGTTTATTTTTCGAATTTTATTGCTAAACTCGCAAATTCTTCCAAAATACTGAGCTTATTTTCATACTTTGGTTTTTCACTTTTATTTTCCCCTTTTACGTTGGCAACGTTTTATTCTTCAAGTCTTTGTTGTAGATTACCTCATTCACATCGGGCGAGTCTTGAGAATAGACGCCTGTTTTTGAGCGCTTAAAACATGTCGACTTTTTCAAATTTTATAATTTTTGAAGCAAATAGAGTTTTTATGTAATCAAGTAAATCTTTCCGCTTCAATCCTTTGGAATTATTCATTTAATTATTCACAAATGCACTTGATAATAGTTTATACCTTAGATTCGCATTTTGAATAACAAAAATTACTATTTATTGAGAGAAAACAAAAAACAAGAAATAGAACAATCTATACCTCCTTTTTTGTGAAGCTAATAGTTCAATGGATTAAAGAAAAATAATTTATTATAAAGTTCCTAAACTAAATATTTGATGAAACATCTTTCCCCTGTTGTTTTGCATTATATCATTTACAAAACTTTTACTAAATTAATAAAAAAAATTTACTTTTATATTATTTTATGAAAAATAATTTTTTCATGAGAATATTAACTCGAATTTTTCTATAAAAAAATCATGCAACTGTTTTGTAAATTTAAAAGTTGACTGATATATACAATTCATTTTTCACATTGAACTTCTTTGGAGCTGAATAGTAATTTGTTGATTGAGCCGAATGAAATCGCAACATTGTTTACAATTGTTTGGCATTGTTTACAATTTTACTTATTAATGTAGCTATTTTATGTATTGTAAAGTAAATAATCTATAGTTTAATCCAACAAAGATATTTTAAATTTCATAAGTTTAGATACTGATTACTAACTCCCTAAACTCTGAAGCAATCATGACCTAAAAATAAAGTAAAACCTGCATTGAGTTATTTTAAAGTTTTTAATATTAAACACACTTGTAAAAATTTGAATGGTATAAGATTCTTCGCAATTCAAAATAAGAAAAAAACAATGTCAAATTCTGATGAATTATTATTGAGAAGGACTGGACTAGTATACTAGTTTAATTTTTGGGGAATTTGAAAGTTTTGTTGATAATGCCTGCCATCTAGTGTCTTTCTTATCCTTTCATTTTGCTCCAGCAATCGGATTTTGATATTTCTACTTTCGCTTCCTTCCATAGTGATTCGTCAATTTTGTAACGTTACGTCAGATTGATTCGACTGTTTCAATTAATTTCCTATCTTTAATGTGTAAATAATTCAGACTTCATTTTTTACAAAGACTTAAGGGCAGTGATTACGAAATACTAAATCTCTGAATTCGCCACAAAGTTTAACGAATTAAAGTATAAAAGATCATTTAACTTTCTAATTATTTTGAAAATGCCGCGACAGTCCTTAAAAATTGACACTTATTGTTTGTCATAATAGGGTTTAAGAGTTTGCAAAAGCATTATTTACTTATATATTTAACTACATGTGCTTAAGCATGTTTAATAAAAATAATATATTTTTTAGGTTGGCCTCCTGGTCAAGCGATAAACTATGTGAGATTAGCAAGAGACTTGAAAACACAGTTTTTCAATACATTAACAGGTAAGAAAAAGTATTTTAATCCCTGTTAAACATTATTTAATTAGTCAGAATGCATGAGTCAAAATTTTAGACTTGCTTGCTTGCTTACAAAACTGTAGCGCATTGAGGCTTTATCTTTCTACATAAAGTTATGAATTCAACTAACTTTAACTAAATTTTGTATAATGAATCTTTAAAATAAATTCACATATAGTCGGTGATCTTTTTATCTTATCCATAACTCTATATGGGCGTTTGAGAAAACTGACTTTGGAACTAGAAAAGCACATTTGGAAAAAAAATATAGATCTCAAAAAGCGTGTTTTAGAGAATGGACATAGTTCGATGTGCTCGTTAAAAAAGGGGAAAATACCTTTAACTACGCATTGAAGAAAATGGACATACTTAGAAACGTGCGTTTGAAAAAGAAATTGGACATAGTTTCGTTAATCCTTGCTGGTCATATGTCTACTTTCGACTACCAAAGTTGATTTCAATTAACCACATTGTGTTTAATTGAAAAGCATTTTCGCTTCTTAAAAAAAAAAGATTTTTTCTTCAATATTTTACATATTATGTTTTTCCAACGAAATTCCGTGCTCTGTGAAAACTATGCATATGTTAACAAAATACATGTAGGTGATAGCGCATTTTGAGTTCAAACGTGGATGTTGAGTTATATTCATTTTTCAAACATACATCTCGAGCTATGTCCAAAATAAAAAATTCACAGATGGACGAACAATTTTTTAAACAATGTCTGGAATATTCAAATATTAAAATTTTATTTCCAAATAATGTAATTCAAATACTTAAATTGTATTCAAATACATAAATAGGTTGAGAAAATTAGAATTTTCTCAACTTCTTTTGACAATTGCATTCTGCCTACACTGTACCAAATTATTGATCATAGAATAAAGTAGTCATACAATACAAGAATAGCATGAAGAAGTAAGCTCATTTGAGTATATTTATAATACTTCTTTTGCTCTAAATGGGTCCATTATAAGAACTTCTACGGAGGTAAGTGGAGTTTTTTTTTCAGAAGTTGCAAATCATGTCATATCGTGCTATTTATTTCTACTTCCCTATAATTTCTTCTTTTCCAGGTGACTGACTATATCTACCTGAGATGAAGTAAAATATGATTTACTTCGTTATAGTTGTCATTTCTAGATCTTATCTTTTTCAACGGGACACTTGTTGATGGCACAAGTGTATTATTTCGTAATGACACTAAGGAAAGAATAATAAGTCTGATGACATGTTGCGGTCGGAATATTTTAACCCTCTATTATGAAGCTTTATTAGGAGTAACGTTCTTTTTCTTTAAGGATTATTTATGAGAATTTAAGCTGAAAATTTTATATTTGGTCGTTTAATTGTTATGATTACTGAAATATAAGTATTTAAATTTTCGATCGAACCAGGATACTTGATGGAGTATCACAAAAATTTCCACTTTGCATAATTCAAATGAAAGAGAGCTATTGTTTGCTTAGATATTTAGCATGCCACATTGTTTGAAGATTATTGTGCTAGCATGTTTGATTTGACGTGTCAGAGTGTTGATAATGTAAAAGAAAATCAAAATGTTTCAGACTTAAACTTATTTCGCTATTAACTTATTAAGTATTTGTATTAATATAAACAAAATCTCTAATTCATCAATCCTTTCCTCTTATTAAGGAAATATTCGACATTAGAAATCACCTAAAATTAAAACAATTTATTTCATTGCTTGTGAAATTATGACAAAATAAGTTGGTGCGTTTTGTTAACTGAAAAAATCATTCTTTTCTAAACTCTAAAAATTGTCAAACTACGTTTTAATGAATGTTTAAAGATAACTATACAATATATTGTTTATCTTCTTTTTCACTTTCTTTGATTAAACGCACGTTTTCATAATACCCCCCCCCCTCAAATATATCGACTATGTTTATGGATAGCACTTTTACTATATATTTTTCTACCCGAAAATTTATTACGTATTTGAGCATGCGCCAATTTGCAACAATTTCATCAAATTAGGGATGAGATGAGAGAAAAGATGATTGGTTGTTAACTTTTCTTTAGAGTTAATTTGCACCTTGGAACTACAGAAAGTTCTCAGTGCTTCACCATTTATCGAAAATAAATCATAAATTGTATATTTTTCCTTTCGTAAATAAACAGAATCATATTTTACATCAATAATAAACAGCCAACCCACATAGTGGATGATGTATGAGTACCAAGTAATGATCGGAATATTTAACTTAAATTGCTGTTAAATATTCGGATTTTTATATGCTTAAAGATAATTTTAATATCAAGTTTGCAGAAAAAATACAAAAAAATACTTCGTTTTGTAAGTGTCAATGATCTTGATCAATGCTTTTATATTAAAACATTTTTTTGAAAAATGAATTATTAACATTCTTTGAAAGGAAGGTGCCCGAGTTCATTATTAAAAATCATTCTTTAAAGAATTATTTATTGAGATTGCATCAAATTACTTTTTACACTGTGTTATTTAACTGTTGTAATCCTTTCACTATTGCTAATAAGTTTACAATTAAAAACTGAATATTAATCTCACAACTCAATTGCTAATATATATTTATATAAGATAAAAATATATAATAAAAATTATGTGATAAGTAAATTCTTATCCAAGACAAAAGTTTAATGACCTAATAAAGTAACAATCTTCCAATTAATGATTATGTGACATAATCAGAGAATAAAGTAAAGCGTCAAATCAATTTCATATCCAAAAAAAGTTAGAATACAACATTTAATGGCGCAAGAGCCCGAAACAATAAAAATACTCCCAACTAAAACGAATTTACGTCAGCGAGACAAACGTAAATGATGCAATAAATTATGTTTGGTTTAGTATCGTGGAACGCATGTTTTCCCAAAAAGGTTGCAAAGAAACTGTTTTTTAGAAAACAACAGTTTTTCATATCAGCAGTTTTTTTTTTTTTTTTACTGTCTTGTCCTCTGTTATACCTGGTTGTTTCACGCATTTCCTTGCACCGTTAAAAGCAATTCTAGTGATTTACTTAAATATTTATAAGGGTTTCTGAATCACCAAATATTATATTTTGGTTTTCCTCTCCGTATAACGAAAATGCGGGTATGTTCCATCCAAAAGTCGTACGCGAAATCTAGTTGGTCCCAAATTGTTTGATTCAGGAGCTCCCTTGTCTTCTGGGTAGATTCAAAATTACAGGGCTACGGAGTTGAACATTGATAGTTATAAACTAAGAATTGGGTTGTCTGTTCAACGGGTTATTAAATAAAAAATAATAATGCTTTAATTAAGGATTCTTTGAGTATAAATCTTTGAAAATTACTATCAGTCAGGATGGCAATGTAAATTGCTTTTCTATATTGGAAATGTTTTCTAATTCTAAAATTCAAGTACTAAAAGCAAAAGCGAGAATAAAGTCATGAACTAAGTCTAGCACTGCAATATTTGAAAAAAGGAAAGAAAAAGAAAAAAACTCCAGGTTTCGTGGAAGTCATTGAATCTGAGCTTATTTAAAATAAAACCTCTGTAGATTTTGAAAAGATTAATAGAATGTAGATCATGATATGACTAAAGATTTCATTTATCGAATAATTTATTTGGGGGTATTTTCTTTCGAATAAAATAGAGGATAACACATTTAATATTTGAGGTTAATTTAATGAATAGTTTAATAAATAATTTGACTGTAGGTATATTTTTTTTCCTAATTTGCAGCAATCACAGTAAAACAAAATAATCCTTATGAATGAAAAATATTCTTAGTTCAGGAGAAATTGCAATAATTATTTTTTGTTGAGAAATCGCTGGAACTAGACAGTTAATAATACTGGTTTGTATTAAAAACAACAGTTAAATTTATGTTTCATTAAATAATTAGAAAATAACAGTAAAAATATTTTTAATAAAAGTTTTCAGTAAATTAAACCTTGAATTATCAAGCTTTTTACCGTTTATATATATTTTCGACAATAAATTAAAAGTAAGCAAATCTGTACTTATTCTTTACATTTTTCATACCAATGTCAGACATTTAGAGAAAACAAGGATTTTTTTAAAAGAAAAAAAAATAAGGAATTGATCACAAATGTAGATTTCAGTTGTGGAAGATATTTATGGTAAAAATACTAAATATCTATTACCTCATTCATCTGTTAAAGTCATATTACTTTATTTATATTTTATCGGTATTACATACCATAAGTGTTAACATTAAAAATTACTCTAAAAGGAGCAATTATATTATTTTAAATCATGAAAAGCTATAATAAAATTCATTCAATACAAATATAAGTGATACAGATAATTTAGATTTCGAATAAAGTTAGATAAAAGACGCTTATGTAAAACAAATAAATAGACATTAAGCACGTTTTAAAGAAGTTTTCATTTGCAAATAAATGTTTTTAATATTTTTCGAATTGTCTGAACTATACAAACTTAGTATCAAAATTTGAAAAATTATCATCTATTTCAGAAATTGCGACGTTTTTACTCTTATATTTAATTTGTTGCTCTAATAAGCTTAAAAATCCGAAATACATACAGAACATTGAAAATTAATGATTACAAAAATTTTGTTTTCATGCAAAAAATAAATACACATTTTTTAAACCAAAATAATAAGCTTAAACTTCAAATTTTCTATCTCATTAATGTAATCTCAGATTAAGTGATAAGAAAAGGAAACTAACAGGTTTCATAGGAATTACATTCCAGAAATATTTTGAGAACCACTGTAAGTCCAGTTATGAAAATATATAATTTAAGTTAAATTTTCTACAAAAAAAAACTAATATGTTTTTAAAAATTATGTTCAATTTTGTAAAAGAAAAAGAAAAATCGCAGAACTAAAATTTCAATTTTTGTTTACTTAAAAAAATCTTTACAGTAAATAATCGAAGTATTTACAGTACTTGGTGAGAACATAATTTTAAATGTCTAATCAAAACAACTTATAAAGAAAATAATCGAAAAGAATATCGTTAATCACGATTAACAAAATTTCTTTATGAAGATTTTAAGAATTTTAATTAAGACTTAATCAAGACTAGATCAAGATTCCTAACCAAGATGTCCTGATTAACATCGTTTATCAGGAAAATGTAATTTTGATTACTTAAGAGGCGGTGTGACAAATATTTGCATAAAATACTATTTTAATATGCCTCAAGAATAAACAGACAAATAAATATACCTTATTTTAAATATATATCAGATAAGATTTCAATGTATATTATTGTATATAACACGTTTATAGATCAAATCTAGAAATTTTTGTAATTGAACTTCACTAATTACATAGCTTTTTTAGAAGCTGCCGGAAGTTGAAAGAATAACATTTATACAACAGTCACATAAGATATCTTTGAACATGTTGCTTTATTTAAATGTTACTGGCCATCAAAATTTAATTTATAACTAGAGAGATCAAACATTAAAAATAGCACTTGTCTAACAGCAACACAAACATTAAATTTAACTAGCTGTGAGAAAATTGTCAAAATTTCTGAAGTCTAAAATAAAAACTCAAAGTATGAAGTTTTAAAACTTGAATTGTTTATTGATGGGGACATGAAATAAACACTCTTCTGAAAGAAAATATTTTTTTAACCATTCAATTACGTATTATAACGGGTACTTTTTGTTGTTATACTCATCATCAATACTGTGATCAGTGCATTAAAAAAGCAAACATTTTTTACAAAATATTGTAAATATATTTATGACGATATACTAAATACCTGTGTTTTTTCTGCAGGTGATAAGCAGCAGCAAGGTGGAGCAGCAGCCGCTGAAGGAACCAAGCGACGAGATCGAATAACTGCTTTGTTTATAAAACTGATGACTAGACTTTTCCGTCAAAGACCTTTCCAAAGGCTTCTCTGCGGTTCAAACGCCACTTGTTTGGCTAACTTGAACACACCAACATTTTAAGGTTCGGCTTTTTCTTCCCCAGCCAAATCTTCCTATACAAACATCGGTCTTCTAAAGACTGTTGCCAAATCGATCTTTCAAGACCGTAGCTGGCCTACTGTTTATCTAACATTTTGAAATGTAGTATGAAGTACTAATATGTTATCCTGCATGTATATTTGCTTGCTTGAAATAAAAAATTATATTTGTGTTTTTAAATATTTAAACATATATCAATCTCATAAGTTACATAAATAGTCACGTGCGTGTTATTTACTTTGAAATACTAATTTTATCGGTGTGAACTTGTTTCAATCTTTACCATTTGCGTCAATTATCTTTGTTTCTTGGACATTCCGAGCTAAAAAAAAGATCAAGCTGCCTAGAATGCAATTAAATGCTTGTGTGCCATTCGTATTTAAGTACGGAGGTTCTTCAGTGATTTCAGAACTCGAATCTGTGACTTTCTCAGTTATAGACAAGGGGGCTTAGTCCAGCAGTGGACTGATCGTTAAGACGCAATCCCCAGTAGAACGCCGAAGTCAAGCATCATTAGCTGCGGTCAGTGTGCGTGTGGGTGACCTCTTTGATCAGCTTACAAAGCGACCGAGGATGTGCGGTATCTGTCTTTGTAATACTGTTCTACCGTGAAGTGCTCGGCTTCACGCGCAGGTCGGTGGGCTACCGAAGCAGAGGAGCGATCTCCTCAGTAGAGGATCGAAATTGTGATGGCACGTCTTCGGATCATCGTCAGGGATGTTTCCTAGACGGTCACCGATAGCCCATTGTCCAGCTCTATTGCGATGTAAGCAAACAGCAACCATAATCTATTTCGGTTTTTCTGCTTGTCTTACTTCGATTAAGCACTTATATGCTCTCCTCTTGTAAAGAACTGATTGACTTCGTGGCTCGAACCTAATACCTTCTCTGTCATATGTGCTTATGTGTTATTCATGTTCAATCACAACGAATCTTCAGTGATTTTGGATCATGAATATGCAATTTTTTTCAGTTATAGTACAGAAATTTTATTTATTGATAATCTCAATCTACCAGTTTCTCCAACTTGGATCTAATGTTATTCTCCACGCAAATATACTTTTATACAACTCTCTAATTTGTTTTCTATTCCCTGTGGTGCACTAAGATTTTCAGTGTCTTTGAAGTTTAAACCTGAGACCCACTCTGTTACAAGCCCTTGTAAATTATTCACGATTGAGCAACGAGTTTCTTAAAGATTTCGGATCACGAATTTTTTTTTTTTTTTCGTTTATGGCAGTGGAATATATTCTATCGACTATCTCAGCTTTTCAGTTTCTCTAACTTTGATTTGATGCTATTTTCGATGCAGCTATGCATTCTCATTAGATTTTCCAACTTTGAGCTGTCTAGGTTTTCGCGAGAACTATAAATACTGATAGCGAAATTTCTAGAAGAACATTCGAAATCTGACCCCTTTACCTTTCCAATATTTAAAAAAAAGATTATTTTTATTAGAGAAACTCTGTCAGGGATTTCAATTTTCAGAATATTAAATTGAAAGGGTCGAATATTCTTTTAGAAAAGTTACTACCACACCTATCTAGTTTTCCCGAAATAAGCTAGTCAGATTATTCAAAATTTGGATAAGCTATACTTTGTCAATATATTGGTATTTTATCTATATATTGAAATTATTTGTATTTTGGATAAGCTAGTCAGCTTATCCAAATTGTTGTAGCTGTTCGCTTGAGAGAGCTGAGATTCTGAAATATCTTCTTGACCCGAACCTAAAGATTTAGATAACATTCATTTTCTAATTTCTTACATGAAGCACAAAATTATTCTACTTAAATTTTCCTATTAAACCCTTGTTCAAATACTTAAAGGAAAGAGCTATTGAAAATAAATTAAACAAGAAAGTTTCAAATGACATTTCTGGAATGACAACAAAATTCGAGCCTGCTGTCTCCCATACGGAAATGTGATTGGAGAAAGGTCAGTGCACCGAAGCCACGAAAGTCACATTTGAAGCTCACAGATTTTACAAATATTCCTGTCTAATATTTCCTCGTAAGTGTCAAAATTCTTTATCGATATCAAGGTCAAGGTACAAACATGCGACCTTGTGTGTCGATCTAGGTCATTTCTATTGCTTAAAAAATAATGGATCTAGCAAAGAAAAAAAATTATTAATGGCGCAATATTATTTCATTGAGCACTTTTAATCAAATGGTTGTAAATAGTTTTTATATGTTTAAATTTTAATCGAAAAATATAAAATTACTTTCTCTGAAAATGGTTCATAATTTTTAATTTCATTTAATCAATTGAACATCGCAATTCCATGATTTACGTCAAACAAGATTTTATCTTATTAGACGAAAGCCTAATATTTTAGCAGTAATAGTTGTAGCACTTTATTCACGTTGCATTGAGCTACATAACGAGCAATTGGTGACGATCTGGAAAACATCCCAAAGGATGAAGATATGCCGTCACTATTTTGATCTTCTGCAGAAGGGATGGCTTCCTCACTACATACCTCATGGTACTACTAACTACGCCTTACGGTCGAGCTCTTTACAGTAGACAGTATAACAATACCACGCACACCCACCAGCTCACTGACCGCAGTCAATTATGCTTGACATCGGTTATCTACTGGGAACTGTGTCTTACGATCAGTTCACTGTGGGACCTAGTATCTTAGATAATTCTTAAAATGTTCTAATACATAATGTTGTATCCACGAACTAAACACGTTACAATTTAATTAATGCCATTATGTTAGCTATGTAGCCGACTGGCCTGTGTAGGGGTTAGGGAACTGCTCTTGCGTCAGAAAGATTCTGGGTTCGAATCCCGGGCAAGGCATGGATGTTCTTTCCTTCTCTGTACTATCTGTCCTTACTGTGGGAGCAACGTTGGACCACCTAATATGGTGCCCCTGAAAGAGTGGCCAACAAATCTGCCCTTCAGGTGCGTGTATGACCTAGGTCATTATCCAGGTGACCCAAGACAAAATTTATGATGGTACCATCAAAGGATTTTGATGGTTTATGTTGGTTTCAACAAGATTCTTGATGGTCCAACATGTTCTGATGGGCACCATCATACAACAATTTCCATCATGGTTTGTTGGTTTTTGATGGACCAACAAATTCCAACATAGCAAGATGGAAAATGTTGCTGTATTGCTATGATGGTAAACCATCAAGTAATGTTGGATTTTTCATGGATCAACAGTAACCATCATATTATGATGGAATATGTTGTATTCCCTTTATGATGGTCAACCAACATGGTATGTTTACTATTGATGGACCAACAACAGTAATCAAAATATGATGGAAATTGTTGGTTTACATTTATGATGGTCTACCAACAAGTTATGTATATTAATGTTGGCCCAACAATAACCATCATATTATGATGGAATATGTTGTACTCCCTTTATGATGGTCAACCAACATGGTATGTTTACTATTGATGGACCAACAGCACCATCAAAATATGATGGAAATTGTTGGTTTATATTTATGATGGTCAACCAACATGTTATGTATGTTAATGTTGGCCCAACAATAACCATCATATTTTGATGGAATGTGCTGTATTCCCTTTATGATGGTCAACCAACATGTAACGTTTATTATTGATGGACCAACAAGATCCATCAAAATATGATGGAAATTGTTGGTTTATATTTATGATGGTCAACCAACATGTTATGTATGTTAATGTTGCCCCAACAATAACCATCATACTAAGATGGAATATGTTGTATTCCCTTTATGATGGTCAACCAACATGTTACGTTTATTATTGATGGACCAACAAGAGCCATCAAAATACGATGGAAATTGTTGGTTTATATTTATGATGGTCAACCAACAAGTTACGTATATTAATGTTGGCCCTACAATAACCATCATATTATGATGGAATATGTTGTATTTCCCTTATGATGGTAAATCAGCATGGTATGTTTACTAATGATGAACCAACAACAGCCATCGAAATATGATGGAAATTGTTGGTAAAAAATAGTTATTGCAAATAATAGCAATAATTATTTTCATTAAGGTGAATTTGAGAAATATAGAACAATTAGACCTTATATCAGGACTAATAAAGTTAAGAAATATTCATTCATAAAATTTTTATGTGCACGTGAACTGCTTGAGCTTTGTGTGTGACATTTTACTGAAAGGTTTAAAGTTGTTATTTAAATTACTAAATATGTGGTGAAAGTATTCTTATGAAAGTTAAAAAATAAATGGTTATTGCTATTTAGAAACACAAAACAATGAGGCACACGTCGGGTTTAACTTAATTAAGAAAAATTTAAATAAGATAAAATTTTTATTCGCGTGAGTTATAGTCGAATATAGTCTTGTGATATTTTGCAATATGGTAGAAATTTGTGGTTTTAATTGCAAAAAATGTAGTAATATGTTGTTAAAGGTTAAAAATTAATAGTAACTGCAATTGATAACATTAATTTGAATTTTAAATTCAGAAAATAATAAGGCTTCATATCAATATTGATGAGATTAAAAAAGATTCACTCATATGGGTACACGACTGAGAAATTATGAGCACGTGTAGTATTTGAGCATCGTCTCGCGGCATTTTATTGAATGCTTAAAGGTTGTGGTTTAAATGATCAAACATGTGGTGAAATTATAACGAAGGGTTTAAAATAAATGGTTATTGCAATTCATAACATTATGGAGAATATTAGAAACACCAAACAAGAAGGCTACATATCAGGATTAATTAAATTAACAGAGATTCAAAGAAGATAAAGTTTTTATTCACACGTGCGGTATAGTCGAACATATTTTTATGAAACTTCACGATAGGGTCGAAAGTTGTAATTTTAATGGCAAAAATCATAGTAATATGTTGTTAAGGGTTTAAAATTTATATTAACTGCAATTAATATCTATAAGGTAAATTTAAATTCAGAAAAACAATAAGGATACATATTAGTATTAATATGATCAAAAAAGATTTATTCATATGGGTATTGGCGATCGAAATGGGCTGCAGGTGGCGTAGAGCAGAACTCTTTTCCTATGGCAACACTTCACATGCTTTCCCCATTAGCGTGTGGAAAGTCATAGAGGAAGGAAGTACGTTAGTTTCTCTCTTGATTTTCACATAGATTAAAATCTTTTAACTTGAAAAACTATATGGAACTGAAAACTACATTAAACATAGTTCTAAAGAAAAGTATTATAGAAATTTTAAAAAATATTTTTATTAAGTAAAAAGGAAAAATATTAAGAAAAGGGAAATTATCGTAGTACATTCCTATACAACTGAAAAGAGGAGGAGAGGGAAGGGAGAAGGGCTAAAGGCATGAAACCGGTCTCTCCCCAGATGGCGTATTCGAGTGTTGCGATCGCGAATACGACTGCGAGATTAAATTATGAGCATGGTTTGGTAATTGCAATTTAATTACCATTTGCATAAATGGTAATTGCAATTCAAAACATTATGGTGAATTTTAGAAACACAAATCAAGGAGGCTATATATCAGGATTAATTAAGTTAAAAAAGATTCACACGTGCGTTAGTTTTATTCACACGTGCGGTATATTCGAACATATTCTTATGATACTTAACAATGGGGTTGAAAGTTGTACTTTTAAATGCTAAAAATGTAGTAATATGTTGCTAAAGGTTAAAAATTGATAGTAACTGCAATTAATATCGTAAAGGTGAGGTTTAAATGCAGAAAATAATAAAGCTACATGTCAGGATTAAGTTAAGAAAGATTCATTCATATAGGTACACTAGTGATAGATTAAATTTTTATGTACACGTGCACTACTTCAGCATTGTCTGGTTACTGAAAGGTTAAGACTTGTGATTTAAATTATTTAACATGTGGTTATTGCAATTAATAACATTATGGCGTTTTTAAAAAATACAAAACAGTAAAGCAACATATCAGAAATAATTAAATTTAGAGGATTTAAATAAGATAAATTTTTTTAGAAATTCTGCAATTTGTATAAAAGTTCTATTTAAGGTTAAAAATAAATAGTTATTAAATATAATAACATTGAGGTAGATCTTCAATTTAGAAAAAATTATACGTATTCACAGAAATTAGAACGATTCGTGGATTTAAGTAAACGAGTGATAGATTAAATGAGAGGAACAAAAGCCGTTATTTGTACTTTTTCTTAAATCGTGCATATTCTAGTAATATTTTACAACGGCGTGGAAATTTACTATTATAATAAATAAAAATTATTATATATATTGCTTTGGTTGTCGTAGGTCATTAAAGTAAGGGCTGTGTGATTGTTCTTGTTTTCCAGTCACACAATCTAGGGCCTAGAATTTAACTTCTGCCACACCCATACATCACACCCATTTATATGGCGGAACCCATTCATAAATCCAATCATTCATTCACGGATCCTAATTTTGACCTGAACCAGAGAGCGATCTATCTCAATTCCAGTACCCCCCCCACCCCAGAGATTTAATCTGTTATGAGATCATGGAGAACTTTGTGACCCAACAGATTTAACTTTCAACTGTCACCATTTATTACACGGGGAGTCTTCGAAGGATGGATTCAAATTCCTGTTCTCACGACCGTGAGTCCAGCACCTTGCCAACTAGGCTATCCCGAACTATTATATAAATGAAATAATATTTAGTAATTGCAATGATTAATATATTGAATTTTAAAGTTGCTAAGGAGTAGGTAAAAACTTAAAAAATACTTATTAAATTTATTATTTAAGTATTTTGATGGTGATGTAAACACACAAAATAACTCTGAATAACTTTCGATCTAATGATAGGATTTTCAGATTATAAACTTTCTCTATATCCCTGTACCCATGGTATAGCTAAGAGACCGAATACAAGACTTTCGATTCCTCCGATTTTACGAGATTGTACATGGCATGTACTCTCGGAGGGTCTTGGCTGAGTCAAGGATCGAACCCCGAAAGACATTTTAATAGAAAATGAATTAAAAAAAAAACACTTTATATTGCTTTGTTAAAATTCCAGAGTATACTTTAATTTCTCACAATATACATTCGACCCTGCGTCAATCGCAATCAGGAGTGCAGTGTGAATGGTACTTAAGTGTTCTTTTCAAATTTTGCGTTTGGGGTGAGCAGCAAAATATCAGCTCAACTTCTTATTGTTTGTTAGGTTGCAATCACGTAAGTTTTTATAAAATTGTTTATTCTTTTAATTATTATATTTTCAGTACCTTTTCTTCTAGATAATTTATCGGGGATAGTTCCGTATAGTGATCTGTCGTACCAACTGCAATTGCCAAGGTACCAAGTAGATTTTAAACTTGTTAATGTTTTTAAAAATAACACGTAGATGTTTGCCCGGGGATGTCTATTAGTAGGACTGGGCCTTGGCCAAAGAATACCTAAGGAGGCCTTTTCATTTCAATTCCAACCTTCAGTAAGGATAGGTTCGAAAAGGGACGAAATATATTGCACCTCCAAAACCCGTTTCACTGTCTCCCCTACATTTTTTGTGGGGGTGCGTGTGTTAAGTAACCCGAAACTAATCACTGTCACTGAAGGGGAATTGCAACCTGCGGGGGTCAACTAGCTTTCAAAAGATATCAGAAGAAACTCACTCTTCATCTTATATTATGCTTTTTCTCTTTCAAAGATAAACTTAAAAAATATTTTTTTTAACTCTAAAACGACTTTATTTATTTTCAAAATAGTTTTATCATTTTATTTAACATGCACTTTTTCTAATTATATCTTGAATTGTTTATTATTTTGATTTGATTCTTAACAAATAAACACGGGGTTATTTGTTATTTGTCACAAACAAATTGAAACATCAAAATTGAAAATTATTCGATTTAATTATCACAAAATTTTAAATCATATTAAGACAGATCTAAATTCCGATTATATCACTTAACTTATTCAAATAATTTAGCTCGGATACATTTAAAACTTCACCCACAAACTCATATTCATCATTTTTACTTACATTATTTCTACTCAGTTATAGTTACTTTAAAAACTTATCGCCAAAGATATTATTTAACAATAATACAAAAGAAATTCCTTATTGATCTAAAGCAGTTATTTAGTATAAATTTATTAAACTGCACATTTTGAAAGCGCAGTTTTATATGAAGTTTATTTTAAAGGAATAAAGGAAAACATAACTTATTAAAAAGCGAAAATATTTTATTTATCAGCTTTTGCTTGTTAAAAGGTATTTATATTTTATCAAATAATTTTTATCAAGTAATATCTTGTGATTACTTTAATAAAGGAACTTCATTTTTAATTTTAGGCCTTTAACTTAAAATTATTATAACCCTAATAACAAAGAATGATGGTAAAAGTGGGTAATGAACGCATTTTATTTGTAAATGTCGTAAATAAAAGGACAAATAAATAACTTACAAAAGTATAACTTATTTCTAAGAAATTCCTTAAAAACTATCTTTGATAAGCTTTATAATTTTCTAAACGTAGAAGTAATATTATAAGAAAATTGATGTAACTCTTTCATTTCAGTTTTGAGGATTCATAAAAAATAGCATCATTTCTGTCGTAAAAATAAATTATAACATTTTCGACTAATAAGCTGAAGTGACAGTTTAAATTTATTTTTCTAATAGATCATTTCGATGGATCATTAAAAATAACAAAATAAAACAATTCTATGTTATTTTACATTTTAGTACATAGATTTGTGAGACTGCTCACTGTAATTAATATAAAGATTTATCAAAATAATCGAAATTAATTTATAAAAAAGTACGATAACGAAATTTTTGAAAGAAAAGGCATTTATTGGTTTTCATTAAAACTTACAACATAACAACAGATTGAGACAAGTTTACTTTACAAAATTTTATTAAATACAAAAATACAGAAAATTATGGTTATCTGGGAGATATATTCATATAGATGGCATGCTGGCTAACCCTGGGAAGTTTTCGTGTTTTTCCTCTTTATGTAATGCTAATGACGGTTAGTTTTCTTATATTTTAATTAACTATAATTACACTAATTAAAGTTTGCAGTATAGAAATTTCTACTAAAACTCTTCTCCATGAATGGCAAAAGAGGGTCAGGGAAGAGAAATTAAAATAACACATTGATTACATACTTTGTTCTAGCAAAAAATTATGAATAAAAGTTACATTATACACTTTTAATATGAATTCGAAAAATTTCTCATTATTAAATACATAAGATATTGCATAATTACTACTCTTAATATATATTTTTAGAATATTGCGAAAAAAAGTTTTAAAAAGTGTATTAATTAGGAATTACCGATTAGGGAATCAACTAAGGAATCAGGTCTGAAAACATCAAAACCAGTTTGACTGTCTGAAGTAACAAAGAGTAACTTAACTCTAAGTATTACAGCTTATTTTAATTTTTTAATTTATCGTGATGAAATTTCGTGGTGTTTATAATAATCACATTTCTCATTCTTTTTATTTCATCTGGCAATCAAACTGGTTTCAATATTTTCAATGTTGCGTTCCTAAGCATCGATTCATTATATTTTGATACCGTTTGTATTTTTCTCTCGTGAATATTAATTATGACCACTAATGTTCTTTTACTTCCCTTTTTTTTTTTTAAAGAATTTTAAAATACATGCGTGTATTTTCATATTTTTCTTCATTTGCTGATTAAAATGAAAATTTCATAATACTTTAGTGTTCTTGTGTATTTACATTAAAGCCCTAAAAACAGGGTTAAGTGCTTGTTCATGTCTGGATGATGCGTGGTCTTGTGTACTAGCTATTTTTTTTTTCCTTACCGTGAAAAAACATACTATCCCAGCTATTGGAGTAATTAAAACTATTTACGGAATGAAAAAATTGGAACCTTTTAAATTTTTTTAATGTAAATGTTTTTTTAAACCTACAAATGAGTGTACGATATATTTTTTTAAAAAAAAAGGAAAACGGCGGTTTTGTGATGCTTTATAGCATATTGGAAGATCTTTACGTCATTTATTCGATTTTAATTAATCTCACTTTATTCAGCAGCTAATTTTTTTAATTCTGAAACATCTTTAAAAAACAAGAAACAAAGTTTAAAAAAGGGGAATAATGTATTTAAAAAATAAATTCCATTCTCAAAATGAATAAAAACAAGAAAATTATTACTACTAAATAAATAAAATGTATATAGAATGAACGAATTATCAGCAAATATAATTTTCATAATAAATTACAAGCTTATAACTAAAGAGAAAGCTATCGGTTTTTAAAGCGTTCCCCATATCAGTTCTTCAGAAGGACAGAGAGAGAGAAAAAGATTTTCAAAAGGGGGCAAGACCTCCCACCGAGAAGATTAGTGAACTTGGGGGTGGAAGTTGCCTTCCTCCCTTACTCAAAGGTAGAAAGTGACTTGTGTTTCAAAGGCAATATTACAAAAAGTAATAAAGATAAAAAAAATTAACCTACATTTTCGTGGATAGGAAAGATTGAAAAAATTATTAGTATTTTTTTTTAATTGATCACTCCGATTCTTGAACAAGAAAAATCGATTCAAAGTATGACAAGCCCGCCATAGACTTTACATGTTAAAAGCAGAATTGAGGAGTCTGCTTGGTGCAACACTTTTCTCCCGGCAACCACGATTCATGACCCTGATTTTCTGCTCTTTTGAGCGCGCCCCGTGTTCTTTGTTCGCCAAGGACTGGGCGATAAAGAAATTTTATATCGTGATGCATCGTCAGTTTTGCATCGCGATATAGTATTTTTGAAATTCATTTACTTGTAAGGCGCAGAAAGTCGGATTTCTATCAAAACTTCATACTCAGATTGATTTAAATCAATTTATGAATTTGATGTATATGTTTTACTTAAGAGAGATATTAATGTTATATTTTCTAAAAATGATCGCACAAATAACGAAAGATTTCTTAGTTTAAAAATAAATAATAAAAATATAAATAAAATTGAAATTTATCAATATATTTACCTAACAATATAGAAAGAAAATTCAAAAAATAAGTTCGTGAAAAATTATTTGTATGCTTAAAACAAAGTGCTAAATAAATTACACAAAAAAAGCACTTTTAAAACACTATTTTTTGTCATTATTATTTCACATAAATAATAAAGTTAAATTGAATAATTACCGAATTCTGAACTAAAAAACAAAGTAAGGATTAATTTCTTAAAAATAAAAACAAAAGAATTATGATATTCGATAATATATTCAACTGACAATATTGAAAGAAAATTAAAAAACATGATTATACTCTTTAATAAAACGAAGTGCTAAATGATTTAAAAAAAAGAAGTCGTGGAAGAATAAGTTTTGTTATAATTTTATTTATAAAAATGAAAACAACTAAAGATTTATAAGTTTAAAATCAGTAATAAAAACCCATTAAATTATTATTTTATCCAAAAAGTCTTTAATAAATTAAAATAAAGTAAAAAATAGCCTAACAAATTTGACTACTTTTTAATTTAATTCTTTATGGGCACCTTAAATTAGATTTCCGTTTGTAATAAATTTAATAATGTAAAATAATACTTAAACATATAATATCAAAATTAATTTTCACATTTAAAAATAAAAAAGAGTTTTGTTTAAAAAAAAAATTTACCTAATTAATACAGAAACACTTCTTTATATATTCTTTTCAATAATAGATTACGTTCAGAACAAGGTAACGACGGCGATTACCAAGTTTGAAATAATCTACAAGAAACGATCAAATCACGGCAAAGAAGAAAAAAAAAGTAAGAGGTGCGGAAAAGAACATGTGAGATCACGATATATGTTCTCAAAACTGATTCTGATTCTACCGCTCAGCAATCAAGGCCGTTTCAATATAACGATACGTACATCGTCTTTCCCAGCGCGAGTTGTCATCGAAACGTAAGAGATCCTTGCGTGTCTTGTATCGCTATATCGTTCGTCTTCTTTACTCGACGCTTAAATCGGATTTCTGATGCATCGCCTGGAACGAAAGTCGCTGTATCGGCCTGTCGATACAGGCGTTAAATCAAGATGTCGCGATATATCGATTAATGGCCCAGTCCTAGCTATGAGTTATACCTTTCGAGTTGGTCCCTTTCAGTGATGTTTTTTTTTGTTTCTCTCGGGACACTGCCCGGAAATTTCAAGACTTGGCGATTATACCCACAGATCATGGTACGGAAATCTCCATTTATTTTTATTCTTTACCTCGTGTAAAAGTGCAATGTTTATTAAAAAATTATGTGGAACTCGAGCTATAAATTGGCTGGGGACAAATCATAAATTCTATTATTATTTCATCTACCATCAGTATTCTCCCTAATCGTTTTTTGAAGGCTCTGCCTGAACTTTGATACCAATAAATCAACCCCTTTTCATAAAAATAAACCGGTATCTATTCAGATTCTATCTAACCGCTATCTATTCCCTAATTTATTCAGATTCAATTTCGAAAACAATTGATTCATTGTTTAAAATAAATATTAATTAAACATTGATAAAATTATCTGTCTTCAGAGGTCTGTCCAAGCCAAATTTATTACCGTTCAGGGGTACCTTCAACAATTCAACTTAAAAACAGTAGTTTCACAAAATACTTTTTCTTAAAATTTTGTTTTTGTGTCTCATACGAAATGATAATCCATATTTTTATGTTGATTTTTTAATATAATTTGTAATTTTCACTAAATATATCTAAATTTTCACGAAACAGGTACCTCTCAGAAAAACCTAGACAGTCCCTTGGTCTTTAACATAAACAGTGGGAATTAAAATAAAAAAAATTTTTATTGATGCTATCTTAAAGATATTTGTAACATAGAAAATGATGGATAAAATAATTGTGATTAATGCTGTTGAAAGTCTTTTGAATTTAGTCTCTGGTGTAAGATCGTCACTCAGAAGCGAATGCAATTGCCGTACGCAAACACTCGGTGCATATGGCAAAGTTCCAAAATCCTGAACCTCCGTCGCATGGAAAGACATATGTTTATGCGTCTGACTGAATCTCACGAGATAATCTCTTCTGAGATTGAGATTCGAAAGGGGTTTAGGTAGCCCAAAGTGTTGCAATAAGGCTTTGTGTCCCGAATCTTAGAATTAAGTCGCTGAGCACGTAACTTTTGAGACTAAATTTTAAGACTGGTATCCTACAACACTAGTGATGCTCTATACATTAATAAGCAATTTTGTTTTTCTTTCATTTTATTGTTATGATCTTCTGTTTTCCCAATCTTTTTTGATAGTTTGATGTGAGCTTTTTTGTTATCCACAATGCACACATCTATATTATGTAAAGCAGTTAAAGATAAAGTATCTAACAATTAAACTACTTTAAATTCACTCCTGCTATTTTATCAATTGTATGAAGGACAAATGTTCTGATAGCGATACCCATATTCACATTTTTGTTTATATTCTGTAAAGTGACTGAAAATTTACTACAATTTTAAGATTATTTATTACCATTTTATTATCCTTATACGAGCGTAATTTGCTGAAAATTGTTGTAAACATAAATATTTCTTTTAAAATGTTCATTCCATTCTAAACAAGGTATTTCGTATTTAGGGCAACAAAATGCAATTTATTTTTTTCTATAAATTGACTTTCTTTTCAGTTCATTACTTTGGATGAGTTAAAAGGAACATTTGAACGTAGAATCTGTTGATCATTAGGATTTCGTTTCCATTCATCTGTTTGAGAGGATGGGTAAGTTTTGTTAGTGCAAAAAATAATCATTTTCATTTTAAAATTTAGTTAGAATTAAGAAGCTTTTTTAATTTTTCTTCAATTAAATGTGTAAACTTCTTTTTATAATGTCTAACTTTTATTTCATAACTATTTTTATTTCATAATCTGGAGTGATTTCTGTGTATCTAAAAATATCAAACTCGAAACTTTCTAAAATATACTAGATCCTGGAAAGCACTTTATTTACAAAAATTAAAAAAACCTGAAGTAATTAAGGTTTAAAAATAAGGTTTCCAATTTTCTTGTCGCCATCGTACTTGTGAATCAGAATTTCGATATCTGACATAAGTATTAATTTGAGTTTTTGCATAGCATTAAGAGTTATTGGAAAATTTTCAAAAAATTGCAAATCACAGTCACATAGTGGTTCGAGCCAAAGCTGTAGCGTTACTGAAGCCTCATTTCATTTCTAATAATTTATTAGAAATGAATTATTATGTTTTTGTTTCTCAGTATTCAAAATGATTTTTGAACTAAGATTTTTAAAAAAATGTTGTGCGTTTTTTGTAGCATTAGAAACAAAAAGAAAATTCTGTTAAAGAAATTATAAGCTGAGTCAAACGCTTGACATTTCTTTTGGAAATAAATATTTTTAATGTGTCCTATTTTTTCTTGCTGTTGTCACTCCCACTGCTTTTAGTTTTCTTTACTTATTTTGTCTTTTAAAATTTTCTTGAAAAAGTCGAATGTAGTGACAATTTTGTCACCAGATAATTAGTTGAATATTTTGTATTTAGTTAACTGATCGTTTGCTTTTTTGTTAGAGTCTTCGTTTAGGACAACATTATTATTTTATTACTAATAATTTTTGTAGCATTGAAGTCATTTTTCCGGCTTACTGTTCTGGACTTAAGAATTTGTATTTCTAAGACTTCATAATTTGTTAGAAATTTAATCTTGCAAAAATTAACAAACTTAGTAAGAATTGCATCTCACATAATGGACATAATTATACAATGAAAACCTCTCAGGAGAGACCATTCTCTGTTCCTCGATAAAATGGACTTGGGAATGGAGGTTGGTCGTTCTTAGTGGTGTTACCTTCATCGACTCAAAGTTACATGATTTTTCGCAAACAATTTTAATTATAGACTGTCATTCTCTTGGTATTGAAATGTTCCTTGTGTTGATGTCGTGAAAACTGGATGGGTGAATAAAATTTTACGTTAATAGAAATAATCCCTTCTAATATAATTATGTGTGAAACGAAATGTACCAACTATGTATGGTGTAGTTTTTTTAAATAAATAAAAAATTATGTTTTTAAGTTAGCATTTAATTTTTTTTTTCTTCATAAAAATCAGCTGTAAAAGATCAGAAGGGATTTGTTTGTTTGAGATGCTGAGTTTTTTCCAATTGACTTTTTTTTATATACTTAAAATAACTAAAAGTAATCCAACAAAAATTACTGATTAATCAAAAATAAATCATTCAACTCTGATTACTAAATTATCGTCTTTAGTGCAATTTGACTACAACATGAAGTTGTAGATATCTGAGAGATCATCAGAAATAATTCTTTAAATAAAAACCAAGCAAATATTTAGAATACATTTTAAACTACTTATTTGTTTTGATATTTTATTGTGTTTCCTTACTTGACCTTTTCCTCATCTTGTGCAGAGATTTTGCCTAATTGCTGGGAGAGGTTTTTATGGTCTCTGCTAAAGTCCATGGAAAAAATACCTTTCCTCCCTAAAGTGGTTGTAAATAGAGATCGCTACATAGAGGTGATCTTTCCTGGAGGTTTCACTGTATATGGCATTTTAATGCAGGGCAACAGTTTTATTAAACAGATGTAGAATTGTAATTTATTGATGTTTAATCTTTAACTTTCTTCCAAGCAATAGCAATAATTATACCAATTATTTTCATATATTCAACAACTTTTAAGAAATGTGTTTTAAGATTACATTTCGTCCGTTAAATTTCTATCTTATTTAAAATAGGACAATTGACTTCAAATCTTTATATTATTAATTTTTTATTCTTTAAAACACATTCCAATAAACTGTAATAAGGTACTACATTTAAATTCTTCATTATTTAGTTTATTTTTATTATAGTTTTCAATTGCTTACAAGTATAAAATATTTAAAGGTTTACACAGTTGTAAAAGCTTAAATATTATATTTTATTTTTTCCATCGAAAATAATTTTTCCTAATTGCTAATATTTATTGAAGAATAGTTAATGTATAATTTATTTTGTAGTAATTTTATTTATTTATTTTTGAATAAGAGAGAAATCATATTTTTCTACTGTTAAACTTCTAATTGTTTTGTTTACTGATTACTTCTTTGCCTTAAAACAATTTTCCCTTATAAATTTAACACTAGAAAGACAAAAGAAGCCAAATTAACCCCTTTCTCTTTTTTTTTTTTTTGGTTTCTCTATAATAGACAATTACAGTCTTTTTTTTTATAATTTAATTCTTCATGCATTCAGAATTCCTTGAAACTCCCAAAAAACATCTTATTACTTTACTTGTACCATTTGTAAAGTTTTTTTTGCGCAAAAAACATGTACTTTCCGTAAACATAATTTTATTATACCACACTTGTCCATCTGCCGTTCATTTACAATAGCTGTGCTATGAAAGCCAATACATTCTAGCTTTCATTTGATTTTTTGTGATTAAATCCTACTATTTCACATGATCAATAACTATCTGTATTATAAATTTTGCCCTTATGTAGCTGAATGAAAATGTGGGTTTGATATAATGTATTTTTATAATGTTAAAATTCAATGGTACCCACTGAAACATTGTTAATAGTTGACAAAATTTTCTAGTTCTGAATATTTAAGATTTTTTAGTTCAGTAAAAAAAAGGTGTTAGAATGGTATGATGTAAGTGATATCAAAACTAAAATAGCCTTAGCAAATGGAGGCAGCACATGTGGCCTCATAACGAATCAGGAATCGTTTTTGATTGCATTACTTACAGAGGCCTTTTTTGAGTTAAAATGTTTAATAACTAAATAAGTAAACATTTGGCAAAAGAAAACAATTTTACTTTTGGTTTTAGGAGAGAATTTCCAATAAGTTAGGATTGAAAAAAAATTAAAGAGATGCTGTACTTGTTCATTCAAACACTAACTTACTGAAAGTGCTGAGTATTTCTGACCTTCCATAAATTGTTCCAATTTAAGTGCTTATTTAATCATTCATGCCTTAGCAATATAGAAACATGTTAAGAATACAGTGTTTAGTTTAATCAAATATTTTCATTAACTAATTAGAATGAAATACCACAGAATTTCAATGATCAAGCCTATAATATATTTTTATTAAATAATTATATTAAGATTTTGGATGTCTAATCACTAACCCCCTCAGTCTTTTTAAGGTATACAGCAATGTTCAGTTTTTTTAGTGTTAAAAATTATGCAATATTTTCTCCCAGGACTATATTTATTTTATATGTTTTCATTATTATTACAGGACTGTCAACTTTCTACGCTTTTTTTCAAATATTTATTCTAGTGCTACATAAGTTTATGTTTTAGGATATTATTTTCTATTTATTTTAGCCAATTTTCCATGCCAATTCTCATAAATTCATTCATTTGCAATGAGATTTTGTTCTAGGTCTTTTGTTTTAAGGCTGTTGGCAAATTTAACAAAAATTTTTAAAGCTTTGATTTTTGAATGTCCACCACTTTATAAAATATTTTTTAGAATGCGTATAAGCTGGCAGACCTGTTATTATTTTCAGCATAAAAATAAGCAAACAGCTACTGTCATTTGTTTATCTAATGTGTTTTAATTTGATTTTTTTATTTTGCAGTTATAATTCGAGAATTTATGGGAATAAAGTTCATCAATATTGTATATTGAAATTCAACATTTATGTATGTCAAATACTTTTGTAGATTATATGTGTAAAAAAAATTATTAAAAGTACTATAAATGTATTAAATGTATTTAAATAAATGTTTTCAATTTACATGTTTGTCTTTATTTATCAAAATTCTATTTTTTGAAATCTATTATATATTTTTTGTAAATTGTACTTATAAACTATAGGAAATTTTTTTTCCTCTTCAATCTTAATGTTAAATTAAAAATAAATTATGGAATGCTATCTTGTTTTAAATGTAGGAAAAAACTTTCTGTAAGTTAGGGTCCGCCAAATGATTAGAGTCTCAAGCTTTAATTTTGCTTAATTTAATTTCAATATTATAATGAAACTTCTACATAATCATAGCCGATATTGACATAGTATTCCATACAAAAAAAATTTTTTATATATTATTTTCAAATGTAAATTGGACTAACATAAAGATGTTCGAATCATGCTTATTAAAAAATACATGGATTGTGGCGAAAAGTTATGGTTGTAACCAGCCAATTTTGTTTACGATGTACTTAGTGGTTCACCATAATGAAAACAGCAATATATATTGGTTTTTTATGTACCAACAAACAAGCTAAAATATGGGTAATGGCTAGTCTTCAAGAATTAGTAGAATAGTATGATCATCAAGAATTAGTATGATTGTTGTTGGAATTCGTTCATTTGTGTTTTGTTAAACCATGGAGCAAAGTTGGATTAGCTCATATCTGTTCAATATAGGTTGTTCCAAATTCTAATATGAAGTGATGGTCTATATTGATGGTACCAAAGAATAAAATGGTTTTTTTGTGACATTAAGTTGGAAACCATCAACACACGTAGGTTTTCTAACATGGGGGGAT
This sequence comes from Parasteatoda tepidariorum, assembly GCF_982258835.1. NCBI lineage: Eukaryota > Metazoa > Arthropoda > Arachnida > Araneae > Theridiidae > Parasteatoda > Parasteatoda tepidariorum. Next base: position 56,237,406 of record NC_141765.1, read on the forward strand.
GGTCAGTCTTGATGGTGGCAGCAGAAATTAAGCTGGTTTTTGATGGAATGTAAGTTGGAAACCAACAAAATATGTTGGTTCCTGATTATTTTTTGTGTTGGACCATCAAAAAATACCATCAAACCATGTTGGTTTTTGATGGATTGTTTTGTTGGATTATTGAAAAATACCATCAAAATATGTTGGTTCCTGATAAATTTTTTTGTTGGACCATCAAAAAATACCATCAAACCATGTTGGTTTTTGATGGATTTTTTTTTGTTGGACCATTGAAAAATTCCATCAAAATATGTTGGTTCCTGATAAATTTTTTTGTCGGACCATCAAAAAATACCATCAAACTATGTTGGTTCTTAATGGATTTTTTGTTGGACCATTGAAAAACACCATCAAACTATGTTGGTTTTGTCTATGTTGGCCCAACATAAATTTGTTCCAATTCCTAATATGAGGTGATGGTCAGTCTTGTTGGTACCATCAGGAATTAAGATGGAATATAAGTTGAGACCAACAACATATGTTGGTTCCTGATTAATTTTTAGGTTGGGCTATCAAAAACTACCATCAAACCATGTTGGTTCTTGATGGATTTATTTGTTGGACTAACGGAAAATACCATCATGCTATGGTGGTTTTGTTCATGTTGGTCCAACATAAATTTGTTCCAATTCCTAATATGAGGTGATGGTCAGTCTTGTTGGTACCATCATAAAATATGATGGTTTTTGATGGAAATTCATGATGGTTACCATCATATTCATGTTGGTCCATCAAAGAAAAACCATCATAAAATTTGTCTTGGGGAGCATTAGAAAAAAAAAATGTTAGTTATGTGGTAGTATTAGGACTTCGGTCTGGGAAATGTCCCTAAGGTTAATTTTACGACATGCCAACACAATTTTGATCCTCTGCAGAGGGAATCGCTCACCCACTTTGGTAGCGCAATGACCTGCGAGAAAAAGCGAGCACTTAACTGTAGAAGGTTAACTAGGACCGATACCACTTACCCTCTGCCCCTAATCAGGCGGATCAAAGTGGTCGTGGTCACCCACCTGCTTACTGACCGTATGACTTCGGAGTTCTTATGGGAGCCGTGTCTTTATGATCAGTCTAATACGAAACTTGTTGCTTAGAAATCATGAATTTTTTAAAATTTTCCTAAGCGTTTAAAATAGTCGATGTTATTTTTGGATTTTAAAAAGTCTCTCAAGAAAGCAATTTACAAAAATAACTATAAAATTTGAGAGAAATTTAAGGCTGTCATTGATGTAACGCATAAAATCTGTACAAAGAGAAATGTTAAAGTTAAAACAAATCGTAAGATATCAGAACAGCTGGTAAATTATAATAGAGCATTAAATCAAAGCTAATTTAAGAATAATTATTGTTGATGTAGTTTTAATTATTGCAAATGATCTATGGCGAGGAATTCACTAACTTTTTTTAGATTTGAAATAACATTTTTTAGACTTTAATTCTAATTTTAAGTGACAATAAGGAAATCGGTGAAATAATTTCTAAGCAATAAAACGTCAAAAAGTCGTCGAAAGTGGATTTAATTTTTGTAAATGATCTATGGCGAAGAATTCACTAACTTTTTTAAGATTTGAAATAACATTTTTTAGACTTTAATTTTAATTTTAAGTGACAATAAAGAAATCGGTGAAATAATTTCTAAGCAATAAAACGTCAAAAAGTCGTCAAAAGTACATTTAATTACTGTAAATGATCTATGGCGAAGAATTCACTAACTTATTTCAGATTTGAAATAACAATTTTTAGACTTTAATTCTAATTTTAAGTGATAATAAGAAAATCGGTAAAATAATTTCTGAGCAATAAAACGTCAAAAAGTCGCAAGTTTTATTTTCATGATCCATTTGATGGATTCTCCATAAAATTTGGATTTGTTTGTAACATAAATTAAATAAATTGCTACATGTTTTCGAAATGGATAGGTGGCGGACCCAAGTGCAAATGTTAAAAAGTTAAGTATGATAAATTAAATTGTTCACTCGCATGACATTAAATTAAAAATAAACAGAATTATTTGATTAAAATTCAATTTTACTTTTGTTTGCAAAAGTGTCTTTGTCCCAGAGTGCGTAATTCGGGGGGGGGGATTAATTTTTATTGACTACATGTGATTTTGCATTTGGTCTGCCGTTAAGATTTTTAATGTTGGGTTTTAATTTTTAACATACCGTAATGAAATAGGTTGATAAATAGTTATGTTTTAGCAAGCACATTATACTGGCAAAACATAAAAATAATAAAATGCCTCCCATTTTGCGTAGTATCAACTTGCCGTTTACTTGAGGTATTAAAACAAAAATTTATACCAGTGTCTCCAATAAAAATAAGCGTTGATAAGAACAAGGTATTGTATAGAAATAAATGCATAAATTCCAATAGCAAAAGAGATGAAATTCGTTAAACTGTACAAAACTAGAATAGTTTAACTGCTGAGCTATTAAAAAAAATATAAGTACTTTACGATAGATTTTGAGAAAAGCGACTTAACTATTCTCTTTCCATTGCTAAACACTATCAATGTTAAAATAAATTTCTAAAAACTGATATATTTTTTTTCTTAAAAAAAACACACACGTTTATTTGCTATATGCATCTTATTAATACAAAAATGCCAAAGTTATTCAAATCTCAATTTTGAATTTTTTGTCTCTTACGTAGATTTCTCTGTTGCACTGCAGTATAATGCAATCCATCTGAAGCAATGACCTTAAATGACCTTCTGTATATTTTGAGCAATTTTTTACTTTCATAATGCATCGAAAATTACATTTTTTTCAAACAAAAAGAACAATGACATTTACAATAATTTTTTCTTTTTTAATTTTTGCATAATAACCAAAGTATATGCATATTTAAGAACGTTTTCCGAAGAAATTCGGTTGAGATTCACAGAAATGAGAATTAGACACACCGAACATATCGCTGGTTCAAAACTAAAACGACACATCTGCAAACGTATTATACCTGCAGATGTGTCGTTTTAGTTTTGAACTAGCGATATGGGCAAGATTTAACGATCTTATAGGTCTGATTGAAATATGCTTTTGGAAATTTTAATCAAAATTTGTAATATTTGAGAATATTTTTCATAAATTGGGGAAAGTTAAACAAAACCGAGTCGCTAAATTTTCTCTTTTTCAAATAATCAGCTGTGTTAATAGAATTTCTTAAACATTTATTTGAATAATAAATTATCCTTTTAGTTCCAAAAATAAATCTGTCCCGCAGTGGACTGATCGTTAAGACACGGTTCCCAGCAGATCACAGAAGTCAAGCATCACTGGCTGCGGTCAGTGTGCGGGTGGGTGACCACTTGGATCAGTCTGCGTAGGGACCGAGGGTGTGCGGTATTGGTCCTCGTTAAACTGTTCTGCCGTAAAGTGCTCTACTTCGCGCGCAGGTCGTCGGGCTACTGAAGTGGGGGTGCCATCCCCTCCGCAGAGGATCAAAATTGTGATGGCATGTCTTCGGATCATCCTCCGGGATGTTTCCCAGACCGTCGCCAATAGCCCATTGTGCAGCTCTAGAGCGACGTAAATTAACAACAACAACAACAAAAATAAATATTATTTAATGTAAAATACCTATATTTTGGAGAGTAAATTAAATATTAACTGGAAGTATGCTAGTACCTGATCTTATCCAATTTAAACAAATTAAACAGGATATGAAAAAAAGGTAGCTTTTCCCAACTCTAATATTTGCTAAGAGAATTAAATTATATTTAATGATTTTCCTGCTCGGAAAGACATATAAGCGTTTTAAAATGGCAAAACATAAGTAATTTCGAATTTAATATGATTGCGACTTTCAGTCAATAAAGTTAAGTGATCAGATTTATAAACATAAATTACGAATAAAAATGTGATCATGAGCCTCTGCAATGCAACAGGTTCATATGATTTTCAAGCATATATAACTCCTTGATAAATAATCAATCATTGGTTTAATTACATTTCTGCTTGCTTTCGGAGAAACTAAGAGACATTTCCAGGAATTCCGTTTAATTATTGCCAATTCTGGATTAGTTCACTGAAATAATTTCCTAAGAAGATATATATGTCTAGATGTTTGTGGCAAAAGTTTATTCATCTTCTGAGTTTTGGATTCGAATTCGCCAGAAAATAATTTTTACAAAGTACATTATAAGAGCTATACCTTCATTATAGTGATCATCTACACAAAATGCACAATATAAAAAACAGACCACCTTCAATAACTTTTGATGAAATGGTCTTTCTAGCACTCAATCTTAATGTTTCGAGGGGTGGCTTCAAATATGCTAGTTAATCAGAGCAGACGATATTTTAAGTTACAAAATTCGACACAAACATTCACTTTCTCTCTATAACCTGCTTTTCGAAGAATTCGGATTTCTGACCCCCAAAATATAGGGGTAGCCGCAATCTGGAAAATATGGTCTATATAGTTTGGTCCAAAGAGCTCTCCATAGTTTGGATCCCTTCATGTTAATTTTACTTTTTGCATATTTTGTCATATTTAGAGAAATTTTTAAACGAATTGAAAATGGTTTGCACGCAATTATAAAATTCGTTTAGCCACAATTTATTCCATGCAAAAAAAATTTCAGTGAGTATTTATTATTTTTCATTATTTTATTTTATACTAGTAAAAAAGGTTTTGAATTGTAAGGTATACAATTTTCACATCATTTTAAGGAATGCATTTCTACATTGCGAAATACAAAGTTTGAGCATAATCGGTCAAATAGTTCCTGAGAAATCGAATTTTAAAAATACGACTGTTAAAAAATTCGATTTATCAAGAGCATGTCGAACTATTTTGCTCAAATTTTGTATTTTGCCATGTGAAATTAGATACTGTAAAATGATATAAAAAATTTTATACCTTACAATTCAAAATTTTTTCGACAAGTGAAAAATTAAATAACAAAAAGTAATAAATGCTCACCAAAATTTTTTTTTGCATGGAATTATCTTTGGATAAATGCATTTTATAATTGTTGGCAAAAATTTTTCAATTTGTTTGAAAGTTCTCGAGATATGACGAAATACGCAAAAAGTAAAACTAACATTACGGAGTCCAAATTTTGGTCCACTCTCCTGACGAAACTATGTGGACCATATTTCTCAGATTGAAGCTACCCCCCCCCTATTTTCGGGGTTACAAATCCAAATCCGTCGAAAAAAAGGTATGTTTATCAGAGAAAGTACGCGTTTGTGCCTGATTTCACAACTTAAAATATCGTCAACACTAATTAATTAGCATATTTGAGGTCACCTCTTCAAGCCGTTAGATTGAGTTCTAGAACGCGAAGATCCGATCATTAGATCGGAAGTTACTGAGGGTGGTCAATTTATGTATTTATTTTATTCTCATTTTTTTGCTCACTATCATATATGGCAACGTTACTTTTAAAAAGTAACGAGTAAAAGTACAAGTATTTTTAAAAAAAGTAACGAGTAAAAAGTAAAAAGTTCTTATTTTAAAAAGTAACGAGTAAAACGTACAAGTAAAAGTACAAGTACTAAACAAAAAAAGTAACGATTTAAAAGTACATTTCTGGGAAATCGAAAATTCAAAGTAACCTAAAATTTTATTGAATAATATTCCTATGTTCTTTAATGTTTTTGCAAAATTGTTGTTATTTATTTAATTATTTTTAATTTTGAAAGTTATGGACATTAACTTATTTTTAAATTCGGAAGAATATTATAATATAATTTTATAATATAATCGTATAATATAATTTTAAAATCAAATATAATTTTAATATCAAACTTTTTATGGATTTGCACGAAAAAGAAATTTTATCTGAAATTTGAAAACTGGTTCAAAGAAAAGAAATAAACTGATTAAATATTTACGAGTAAGCAAGTCCCTATAACTTTAAAATATCATTGGCGCGACTTATAGTACACAATTATAATTAATAAACCTCAATATAGTTGATTAATGAGAAACGAATATCAAAATTTACGAAAACGACAGCTCTTTCTTCTTTCCCTAGTTTATATTAACTTAAAGAGAGTCTTTTTTTATTTAAATAAAAATTTATATTTGCTAATTCAAAATAAATATTTGTTAACTTATTTAAATGAAAAAAAAGATGAAAGTGGTAGAAATCATATTATTACGGAATAAAATCCAATTCGATTGTTAAAAAGCTCCTGCAATAGTGAACATTTGAAATACCCAGGAGCCAAACCAGAAATCAAAATTATCTGTTTACATATAAAAAGGAGCTTAGATTTATGTTAATATTAGAACTACAAATTTTTTTTTTAATTTTGTTTTTATTTTCGGAAGCTTTATTTTATAAATAAATTACCTTGTTCGACAAATTTGATAAACATTACAACTTATGTTAGAAAATAAATTTAAAAAAAATACATTCATATACAGGAAACCCCTATAAATCCAATAAACTACAAATTATATTTTGTTTTTAACTATAAATTTTTTTTATTTTAAAATATTTCATAATGGTAATTTTTGGATTTGTAATGATGTGCAAATTATGAACAAATGTTTTATTTTAAAATTTTATGAAATAAATAACTAATTATCCACGATGTGCAATACTAAATCCAAAAATTATAAACAAATGTTTCATTTTAAAATTTTATGAAATGAATAGCTAATACGTTTACGTAATAGTATATATGTTACGTTTAATATAATTCAAAAAAAATATTTTGTTGCTAAATTAAAAAAATTATAATATTTTAGATTTTTTTTAATGCATTCTACATCTCCTTTAAATAAAGCATTGTTTTTATAATTTAATACTTTAACGTTAAAAAATGTAAAACTTGTGTCAAAATGTTTTGTAATAGTAATATGAAATTAGTTATTTAAATTATTTAAAAAAGCATCCAATGCGCACACATTGTTAACAAAATTTTTAATTAACATATTTAAATTAATGAAAAATGTTTCAAATAAATATAAAATGTTATTTTATAAAAAGAAAATTAGATATTAAAATTTATGTGAAATATAAAATTTTTATGAATAATTAGATATTAAAATTTTTTAGAAAGCTTACTGAGTTTTAGAAAAAAGTAACGATTTCATTCGACATTTCCGTTACAAATACTTGTACTTTTTCCCTAAAAAAGTAACGAAAGTACAAGTAAAAGTACTAAATTTAAAAAGTAACGAAGTACAAGTAAAAGTACGTACTTTTTACTTGTACCGGCGGTACAAGTAACGAAAGTAAAAGTACTGCCATATATGCTCACTATACATCGCTGTTACTACAATGCGTGAAATCAAAATAAGAATTTGAACTTACTTTTGACGCAGAATTTTTAATAAACATATTTTTCATAATTTGTTCAATATTTTGTATTAATTTAGTGAAAAATATTATATTTAGCATTTTAATAATATATGATTATGGTGTACAGCGTGAAACACTGGTGTCTTTTTTCTGCGTTAAAGGTAAAATCTTCCAAACAATAATTTTTCCAATTTATGCAGTTTTGTTTAATCTGAAAAAACAGTTATTTATTATTGAAATTTCTTTAACATAAAAAATTAATTATCTATAATGATCTTGTAATCTAATTAATTATCTTGAATATGAATGACAAAAAAAAAATTTCAAACTACTTTTTCCAGGATTTTATATTTTAGTACTATTGTAATTCCGATAATCTAACAAACTTTTTAGTAACTATTAGACTGTTTTTTTTTTTAACTTTATAATTAAAAAATACCAAAATATATTTGTGCTTGTAATTAGAACGTCAGAAAAAAATGAAAAGGGCACCGGTGTCACATCTGCGGCAAAGTTAATCCCTGTAATAAATATACACTACAATAAGGTAATCCCTATCTGTGTAAAAGTAATCCCTGTAATGAACTCAATATATTCTAAAGTGTATCATATGTTTGAAATTTAGTTTTCAAGCTTCTTTCAAAGTATTGCAATAAGGAAAGAAAAATCCAAATTAGGTTATGAAAACTGTCCAACATATTATTTAATTTTTGAAATACTAATAGCCTATTCTGTCTTAATTGGTAGATTCTTTGATAGTGTATGCCAATTGACTTTTATTATTTTAATTTTTCTACAATTCATAAAACTAATTGATAAAACTAATTATAAATACTTATAAAATATATAATAACTGTTTAACAGTTGAATATTATGAGAATGTACAATAAGGAATTTTTAGATTTTAGTTGTGATTTTAAAAACATGTAAGAATATTAATTTAACCATTTCAATTAAGCGAACATTTATTAAAAAAAATATGCATTGCTCGCATTTATTATATTTACTTTAAAAATGAAAATATTCTGGTTAAATCTTCATATGCTGTGAAGGTCATAAAAATTAAACTGCGTCTTAAATTTTGATTATACTTTTTAAGCAGATATATTATTCTATTAAGAACGAAATATGAAAGAAATATGCGAAGAAAGAAAGAACGAAGACAAGAAAAAACGAAAAAAAGATGTATAAAAGACGTTAAATTTAAGTTCTTAAAATGAAAGTTTAAGTATAAAAATTTTTTATTTAAATTAAAAGCATCATAACTCTTTATAGCTTGAATTGCAATTTTAGTACTAATTTCAGCTGCAGTTTATCTCTTGCATGAGAAGTTGAGCAGTCTGTGCCTTTCAGGAACAGAAGCTAGATTATTCCTAATGTTTTCTAAACAACAAACTTGCCTAAAAAAATTTTTGCTTAGATATCACTCCGTTAATTTCACTAGTTTCTAGTTAATTGTCCTAGTTAATTTTAAAATATTTTCCCTTATTTTACATATTTGAAACATGCAACTCCGAAATTAAAATCACGTCTTTTAAATCGTAGTGCTTCCATCTATTGGTGATAAAGCACACTAAGACTTGACTTGAGGAAAATTACATTCTAAGTACTAATATGTAAAAAAAATATAATTGAATTAAATAATACCTTATAAAACTCTTATTCTACTTAGCGATTGAATTTGTATTAATAGTTTAAAGGACATGAATCAAATATGTAAATTATTTATAACGTTTATGAATTAATTTACAAAATCAAACACTAAAGCATACCCTCTGTAAGAAAATCTTACACAGTTTTTAAAACAGATTTGAATTTACGACCCTAAAGATAGGATTCAATTTTTACATTAATGCTCCAATATTTCAATCGGGTAGCTGGTCAAAATTATAGATTCCTAATTTTATTTTTCAGTTTTGCCCTCATCTTTTTTTGTTTTCTTACCTTTAAAACTGACAGAGGAAAAAAAAAAAAAAAAAAGAAAAGAAAATTAAGCCAATTTAAGAAACGCGTTTACTTAAAAATAATTTCACGCATATTTTTTCAAACATTGCTTATCCCATTTTTTTTTTCTTTCGGATATATTTGTAAAATGAATAGACAAATAAGTAAATAAATAAAAATAAAATAAAGTTTTTTTTATAAAAATTAAGTTTTTTATAGAGTAATTGTTATCAGGTCCTTGTTCGAGTCGGTATTTCTTCAAGATACACATTTTTTTTTACTAATTTCGTAATTCATATTAAAATTAAAAATTAGAGCTCGGGAAAATCCTATATCAGCATTTATTGTCACTATTTATTGACCTATTTTTCAGAACAGAATTATATTCAACAACAAAGCTCTAGTACATTGCCAGCACCTTTGGAAATTTTCTTAAATTTTATATTGTACTCAAACATTGATGTAAACAAAATACAAATTTTAGCAAAATTGGTAGAATAGTTCCAGAGAAATTAAATTTTAATTATCTGACTCTTTTGAAATTCGATAACTAAGACGTGAAAATTCGGTCATTAGTTCAAAAGTAATTTAGGGTGGCTAATTTTTTTAAATTTTTTTATGTGCTGTACATGAACACTTTAGCTTCCAATAGTATTATTTCCTAGAAAGTGTCATTAAAAGCTTGAAATTAGAAAGAAAAATAATTAGTTATTATAATAATACGACCAATACTACAATCTATTGGTATTAAATATTTAATGCTTCTTTTTTCGCAAAATCCCATGAGCAGTTTTCGGGATTCAGAATCAAGTATTTTCATTATACAGTTTTGATTCACATAAAGTTAATTATTTAATTTTTTTATGTAAGTGGATTGAAATGTGAAAGAAAATGATTGTCGATCCAAACGCTTAAGGAAATAATTAATTTGTTTAACCCCATATAATTTTTAACTATTATCACATAATTTCTCTTTAAAAGCAAGGAATAATCACTAGCTCTTTAAAAACTGAAACTATTTATACAAGAAAAACAAATTAAAATTAAATAAATAAATAAAGAACTGCAAATGGAGTTCAGGAAACCTTTGAAAGCAAAACTAATATCTTATAGTATTTGAGTCTTGAAAAGTGCAAATTGGATAAGCAAACAATTCAAAAGATTAAATGCCATTGGACGATTAGGAACAAACAGTAGGAGGTAAATAAACCAAAGAAAGTTTTTATATTAATAAAAATGATCTACATTCCCTATTACTTTCCCTCTGATTTCACGGGTCACTATCTATTATGGCAGCATTCTATCAATCTTAAAAGTAAGAATGCGTAAAAGTAAAATAAATAATTACTGAAGTATTTTTTATGGGCCAGTTCCACTTGAGTAGTAAAGTAATTATTTTTAAATGTCAATTTAAAGAATGAGTAAGTTTGCTTTCTGGTTTATTTATACACAGAAGATGGGATTTTAGAATTTAGTGAGTATGGCAAACAAGCTAAAGTAACAGATGAATCTATTTTGTAAATAAAATAAAATGATGAACTCTATTTATCATGTAGAAAACTTAAAAATTCGTTTGATTTTAACTATTATGAGGAAGAAATTTCTCTATGCATATTCATAAAGGTAAATGTTGTCTGTGACCTTTTTTTTCTGGGCACAGCTCAAATTGCGTGTTTAAAAGAAATGGATTTTGAAATTTATTTCCTTTTTTACGTTTCTCTTGCAAAAATTGCTTTTTCCTTTTAAAGAATAAACTAATGGGTCTAAATAAATTAGTAGTGTGATGTTGTCCATTTGCCAAAATCATTTAGTTCATTTTTTTAAGACTAGTATTTTTTGAAAATATATTAAAAGTCAACAGTTCTTTTAACAAGGTTATCACGGATCCTATGAATTAACAATAGTGAGATTAAATGGAGGTTGCCCGAATTTAGATTATTTAGATTATTTAACTATTGGCATTAATTATTTAGATTATTTTTTCAGTTTTATTACTGTCCACTTTATCATTTACTGCACCGAATCCAAAGAGATGCTTCAAAAGTTACATTTGTAATATACCTAACCAATTCGACTTTAATGTCTGAGACTGTTACCCGTAATTATTATGCTTACTATTAGATAAATAATCTTAAAGAAACTGAAGCGGTAAAATATTACTTGATTAAAAAACTCTATTGGCTTCAGAAATATGCAGATAGAAATGAAAGTGGGTATGCTTCAAGCACTTGATTTGAAAAATAAAATAAATCATAATAATAAATAAATAAAATCACTTTTGTTTCCTTTTATTCATTTTTTTATTCATTCCTTTTATTAAATCTTGAGAATGGGTGTCTATTTTTGACAGCTTGAAGCATGTTGACTTTTATTTCCATCTGCATATTTTTGAGACAATGAAGTTTTTTTAACCAAGTGATTTTTTTTTAAAAAAATAGAGAACACAATTCCTATTTCAGTTGTCAAATTTGTTTTGAACATTGATAAGGAGCATTTCCTGCTGTGTCCATTTTCCTAAATGCACTTTTCCGATCTGTGACCATTTTCTTCAATCATTTCGAGCTGTGTTCTTTATTTTAACCACGTTATTCGAACTGTGGCCATCTTCACTTACTTCGAGCTGTGTACCTTATCTTAAACACGCTATTCAAGCTGTGTCCATTTTCTTAAACACGTATTTCGAGCTGTGACCATTTTCTTCACTCATTTCGAGCTATGTTCTTTCTTTTAAACACGCTATTCGAGCTGTGTACATTTTCGTAAATACGCATTTCGAGCTGTGTCCAGAATAAAAAACTCACTGTCACTGTGTTCCTTAAAAAAATTATGCCACAATCAAATATGCTTTCTATTCAAAATTCGGCATCTTGGTTATGTAAGAAATTCCCGTATTTCCAGCCACATTCCCTAATTTGCACGGATTTTAATTAGATTTCTAGGTATCCCAAGTTCCCTTGCGAAAAGTTTATTGAATTCAATAATTAAGTGTTTTTTGTGTGTATCTTTGAAACCAATTTCAATTGAATTTTATTTTATGCATTAATCAATGAAGATGGTAATAACTTTTGTTAAATACCGTAAAGCAAGCGTATTTCCAGACACTTTTTTTGTTATTTCGTTTTAATTACAATGCAAAGGTCTGAATATGTTGCAATATATATATTATTTGTACGCAGCTGTACAGATAATATATATATATTATCTGTACTTCATAAATTATTTGTACGTACCATTTTCCTTTTAAATTTTATTCTATTCAACTATTACTATTCAAGTGTTTGGAGTACAATGTAGCCTTTTAAATTTTTTAGCCACACTCAAAAGTAGTCTGCCACAGGAAAAGAATTTGAATTCGTTTGATTTTACATTAATAAATAGATTTGTATTCAGCCCATATTTTGTTAAATACAAACTACCTGGGTCCTCAAAATAATAAGTCACATTTTTAAATTGCTCAGAGAAGCGCTTTTGGTGAAAAAGCCACTCTGTAAGCATTGAAACGTTTTAGTGTTTTGTGCTGTTATATTTAGTGGAAATTTACAGAAACATTTAAAGTGCCTATCTGGAAATAATAATTGGATATACATACTTTCTCCTTGAAAAAAGTGTGGCTTATCATTTAATTTCCTCAAAGCTTGAGATTGTAAGATTGCTTTCTTTTATATATTTTACATTAATTTAGTTTTTGACAGTTTACTAACAATTCGCCTCAGCCTTCAAATTTTCACAATTTTTCGACTTTTTCCATCTAATTTATGTAAATTAACAAATAAAAGAAGAAAATCATTTTAGACAAAGAAAAAAAGATTTTAATTAACTTTCCAGCTAAATTCACGTCATCTAATGTTAACAAATAAAATACATATTACTTAAAAATAGCGACTTATACATTAATGGGTTCATGTATAAATATCTAAACACTTCTATACTGATACATTTTTTCATATTTTTCAAGAATCACTTAATAACTTCAGAAGTGTTTAGATCATGCGATTTCTCATATTTATAGACGACATTTAAAGCTTTTAGAGGTTTGAGGAACAGACAATAATTAACAAAGAGAAAACAGTGTTTTTGAACACCCTATGCTAATAAACGTGGCAATAAATGGTTATTATATGCTATAATTGCACAAAATTTCGTAAACCTCGCTAAAATATTTATAGAGCTTTAGACATTTTTATAAAAAAAAAAATTGCCTTACATGTTTTTGCTGTAAAATTAAACAAAGATTTTGGAGCAATTTAAAATTAATTATAAAATTACTGCGCAAGATATGAGCAAGTAAAGTAGCTCTTTTATGCAGAATTTAGTAGTTTTTTAAAATAGTACTTCTGCACATGCGCGAAAAATCTAAATTTTTTGGAATATTGTATATATATATATATATATATATATATATATATATATATATATATATATATATATATATATATATATATATATATATATATATATATATATATATATATATATATATATATATATATATATATATATATATATATATATATATATACAGTAAAGAAAAGAGAAATTCACTAAGAAATATTAAGAATTATTCTTGGTTTTGCTGATAAATGTATGGTTTACTGGTTGCCCCCTTATTATTCAGCAAAACTAGTAGCAAAAACGCACACGTATCTATAGTTTCATTAATGAAGTCTGCATGTCTGTAGGCCAAGCAAGGTGTACATTTTTTTTTAAAAATAAACTTATTTCATATGTAGGCAAGGCGAACTTGTAAGGCAATGACCTAACAAGGTCATGGTCTATCTTACTCATTTGCGGTCGATATTGAGTGTAAAGAGGCCTACTGGGAATTGCGTGGAATTCTTGATCCTACATTAGTAAACCTAAGGCAATAGGCGCGCAGTTGGATAACTGAATTCTTGTCACATAACAAGCTGCATGTGAATGAAAGAGTTAAATACAAAGGTTAGATAACACATTAAGTATTTTTATAATTATTCTTTTTATAAGAAAAGGAAAATAAATTAGGATTATAAATATAATGGATATAAAAAATGCTTGCAAATTACTATTTCATTTATGTATAGTGCGAAAAATTAAAAAAGGAAAACACTAATAACTTTTGATCTAGAGATCGGATTTTGCCGAACGAGATGAATATTGATGTTTAATTATTCTGCGGGGCTGACGATATTTTAAAATACGAAATCAAATACAAAAGTTTACTTTCTCTAATTATACTTTATATTGAGTGGATTTAAATTCTTGACCCTCATGATAAGGGATTAGCTACCCTTTGGAAAATATGGTGTCAAAAGAATCAGGAGAATGTTCGAATCTTTGGGCTCCTTAATGTTAATGTTACTTTTCACAACGAACGCTAAAAAAGACGCATTTTATAAATTTTAATATCTAAAATTTTTTTGAATAATTTCGTTGAAATTTTGGATTCATTTATTTCAACTTAAGAGAGGGGATAATTTGGATATATTTTTTACTAGTTTATCAAAAAAACTAATTAATTGAAATTTTGAACTTTTGAAGTATTTTTGTTTAACAATAATTTGAATGTTTAAATGTAGACTTAAAAAGTTGTTTAAGTTTTTTATAATTATTTTTAAAAAAGGTTGTTTTTCTCCGTACTTGTCCCACACGGGGTTAGTGTGAACAGACTGTGGGCCTAGTGTGGTCAATCTTGATAACTTGTTAAGTAGTCAACTATTACAACTTAGAAAGCTATATCTGAAGCTAAATTAATTACCATCTAAATCTTACAGGAGGATAAATTTTGACATATACGTATTAATTGAAATACTAAAATGTGATAGAGTATTTCACTATACTAAAGACATCTTGAACGCAAATCAATACATTTTTTTTCTCGTATGCTTGTTAAGGCAGAGGGGGTGCAATTGTTCTTGTTTTTCAGTAGCGCCATCTATGGCCAAGAATTCGACTCCTGCCTCACCATTCACACAACCACAAACCCGTTTATAGGGCGGGTCACATTCACGCACACAAATGAGAAAGGACGTAGAACACAGAGAGAGAGAGAGAAAGAAACATCCATGCCTTGCCCGGGATTCGAACCCAGAACCTTTCTGAATCAAGGACAGTTCCCTGCCCCCTACACAGGCCGGTCGGCATCAATACATTTGAAAACCATTTTTAATTTGCTACATATTTAATTTAATAAATATTCTGAAATTATTTTTTATTGTATCAAAAAAATAAAATTGCCAACTTTAAAAGTGTATTGTTATGGAGTCCTTGTGGTTTTAGCAGTCACTAGTAAGGGAAGTTTGGTAACAATCTTCTCTTGAAATTTGAGAAACGCTTTTTTTCTGAAAAAAAGGAAAGACTCATGATTAAAAAAGCTATATCCTTCTTTTTTTCTTAAGAAAACATCATAAACTCCAACTTCCACTCTATCAACATAATGCATGTACAACACTGTTTTTTATATTAAAAAAAATAAACTTAACTTGCAGGAGGTCGTTAACTCTTTTTGAGTCAGTCTTGTCAAGAAGTTTCAATTTAATTTGATCGATCTGCTATCACTGAGATTTAAAAATGAAAAAAAAAAAAAGCTAAAGTTGATAACTTTTAAATGAAAGTAATCGACTTAAAGCATGTTTAAGCGCCATCAACATGTGTCTACATTAACCCCTCGAAAACGTATGTTTGTTTATGCGTCATATTGAGTAATTGAAAAACATATAGAGCAAAAGTTAATATTAAAATGGGTAAAAAAAAAACATATCATCTATTACATATTATCACCTTCAGTTGAAATTCTGAAAATTAAATATGTTAATATAAGAGCTAATATAAAATATGTTAATATAATTTGAAAGATATTTGCATCTTAAAAACCTTTTTTACAAATTTCTAGTAAATTGTTCCCCGTGTGATTATGCAACTGTACATTCAAGTGTATACTAATGTTGCCAGTTTACGATATCTCACAGAAGAGATTTGAATTATAAATAAAAAAGTTATTCAAGATGTCTACACTGACCCACTTTTCCCTACATTGTTAAAAATCATGAAAAAATTTAAGTACCTCATAATTTAAAAAAATTTGTACTACTATTAAAATAAGAAGATATTGAACACTCAAAAAGACATTTTGTTACGTGGAATTCTCTTTTGATAAATAAGTTTTATAATTGTGTATGAATGCCGGGGTGGCCTGGTTGGCAGGGCGCTTGACTCATGTCTGTGAGAACGCGAGTTTAAATCCAGCCGGCCGAAGACTTCCCGTGTAGTAAATGGTGAATGGTATACGCTAAATCTGTCGGGTCACAAAGTTCCCCATGTTCTCATAACAAATCAATACTTCTGGGG
The DNA here is from genome assembly GCF_982258835.1 of Parasteatoda tepidariorum. Taxonomy (NCBI): domain Eukaryota; kingdom Metazoa; phylum Arthropoda; class Arachnida; order Araneae; family Theridiidae; genus Parasteatoda; species Parasteatoda tepidariorum. Next base: position 56,253,979 of record NC_141765.1, read on the forward strand.
GTACTGATTTAGACATTGATCGTCAAAATTAGGCTATTCTCGGTCAAAATTACGATCTGTGGACGATTGAATGGATGTATGAATGGGTCCGCTCTATAAACGAATGTGACGTATGGGTGTGACAGAAGTCAAATTCTTGGCTATAGATGGCACCACTGGAAAACAAGAACATTCGCTCCCCCTCTGCCTTAATGGGTGACGACGACAACAATTGTGTATGAAAATTATTTGATTATTTTAAATAGTTTTAGATATATGGTGATATATACGAAGAGGAAAATTAACATTACGTGGCCCAAACTTTCGACCACTTTCTTTCCTAAACTATTGGGACCATATTTTCCATATTACATATTTCTTTTATATTTTGACAATCAAGAATCTTTTTCCGTTTAAAAAAGGCATGTTTTTGCAGATAAAGTACGTTTTGCGTTTGATTTCATAATTTAAAACATCATGAAACAAATGTTTCTTATCGATGCACAATAAAAAATAAAAATTCTGAAAAATTACGGTAAAAAGTAATGACACTAATTTTACAATAAAATCTATTTTTAATTATATTTCTTAACTGTTCTTTATATTTTTATTTAGTCTAAAGGAAATTACAGGAATAAAATAGAAATTTAGCATTTAAATTCAACTAAATATACTGCAAACTTAAAAAAAATAAGTGGTTTATATTTTACTTATATTCTATAGAATTTTTTTACATAATGTTATTTAAATTTACTTTTTTACTGTTTTTTTTATAAATACTTAAGTTGATTGAATGTTAATCATTTTTCTAATAAACGATGATAATCAAAAACTAGAAGACTTTAAAGGTTTTTTGTGGAAAATGGTAAAGAATACTTTTTACACCTACAATTATAATTCTTTATTTTTTTAACCACCAGCTATAAAATAAAATTTGGATACAAAGAAAGAAACGAGTGATTTTATCACCCATGAAATGGATGTTATTTATTTATACGAGAGTTTCAATATTTTTTTTCTTTAAAATATCATTTTTTAAATATTGTCTTAGATATAAATAAAGACTATTTTATTTATTACGTAATATTTAATTTATTTATACTATTTACTTAAAATTTAATATCTTGCTTAATTTTTTTAAGTAACTGCTTTTTCCAGTAAAAATAACTGATTATTAACTGTTACTGGGATTCAAGGTTTATGCTATTTCGTGTAAACGAAGCTTCCTTGTAGAAAAATTCTACATCAATTCATTCACTTTCAAATACAATTCTGTATAACTTCTTTGTCAATTTCTGAAAAGAATCGGATACAAATTAGTCAATGATATTATAATTTATTTCAAGATTATTTTTTCATTTATTTGAATACAGAATTTAATTTATGTTTTCTTTAAAAGATTGCTCATTCATTAAAAACTGGAAAGGCAGAAATTAAAGACAATGCAGTAAACAATGAATATTGAATGAAAATAACTACTGAAAATTACTTGAAAATGAAATGTTATTTTTAAATAAGGGATATTAAATAAAAGTAAAAACTATGTATTAGATAGTAAAAATTAAAAGTACTACTCTACATTAAATAATGAAGAACTATACATTAAATAATGAACGCAGAATTAAAATAAAGACTATACATTAAATAAACACATAATGCAAATAAAGACTTTGCATTAAATAAAATGTAATAACATAATTATATACGCGTTGGAGCGTGTTAATGCCTTCAAATGCATCGAAGAATTCATTAACAAGTGCACCTGTCAAGATAATAAGCCTCCGGGATGCTTTCCTCTCGCGCCTCCGCTCCGTATCCCACGTGGTTTAACCTCAAGAATCTTCTGTTTATTTCCGCTATAAGAGCATGGAGAAAGAGTGGGCAAGTGACGTCTCATTACGTCATAATAAGAATCCACCTCTTATGCCCTTTACTACTCAACACTAAACTAACCGGAACTTGGTCTTGGGTTCACATTTGTTCATACTCGCCTTCTCTGAAGTTAAATTAAAATACAGACACCACTTTCCATGTTTTATGCGATTAGAGTTATTCCAGATACAGCGCGATGAAGTTGTTATCAAGTTTATGCCTGTTTGTTGTTTACATCTTATTAAAAAAATCTGAAGGAAAGATCGTGTATCTTAATGGTACAGAAGTATATAATGGTCGGCCGAAAGCTGGAAATATTACGATCCCCTCTCAGAGATGGATTAGTGTTTTTAATCCAAGGAATATAAGTAATCATTCTGGCCTTGATTCAAAGCCTGTGTCGCTCACGGTTCATAGAAAAAATGACGAGGAAAAAGTAGAAGAAAATAAAAAAGTAGAAGAAATTAAAAAAGATGAAGAAATTAAAAATAATGATGGAGAACAGACATCGAATACAAATTTGACAACAAGTAAGTAAATCATTTATATCGACTTTATTACGCAAAATATCTTAATACTTTTAATAATAATTCATAAACCATGCATTAACAAGCTAACAATTAACTAATAGTAAAATTTAGCAAAGTGTTTCTTATTAATATAGACTCATATATGCTTATTCTTAAATTATTTTTAAAAAAATAGAGAGAGAAATTCACTACACGCAGAAATAAGATCGGAAAAATTATGCACATTTATATAATTCTCTCTCAAAATTAAATTTGAAATAGGTTTCTCAGGTGAAAAAATCAATAGTTGGACAATGTTAAGAAAATAGTATGATTTTAATAAAACTATCATTGTTAACTTAATAGCAACATTTTTATGTCAAAGACTTATCTCTGAAAAAATATTTAGAAAACTTAGCCTCGAAATCGCATATTGAGTATTAAATTGTTTTGATATTCCAAATATATGAAATATTGTTTGTTGTTAAAATATAGACTAAAGCTTGCAGTTGCCAATTTCTGTATATCATCGAATACAGTTACGTGAATTAAAAGAAGAGCAATAAAAACAAAATGATATTTTTTTACTACTTAAATTGGTAAAATGTTATGTCATTAAAGAACTAAAATATTGTGGTAGTATAGTAAAGCAGAAAAAAACTATAACTTTCAATAATTCGTTATTTACGGTGTATTCTAAAAAATTCAATAAATGAGAAAGCTGCATTCTTTAACACAAATTATTGATTAATATTCTCGTTAAACATTTCTTTCTCACGTTCTCGCTTCATTTTTCTGACGAAACATTTTCATTTTAATAAAAATTATGGGTTAATCTTTTCGATCTCATCATGTGTGGGGGAAACAGCTACTTTCCATTGTAAAAGATATCCAACATTCCTTGGGAATGCTTTTTTTTTCAATATTGCATCAAAGTAATTAATAAATAAAAGGGAAATCTATTAGTTCTTCTTAGTTATTTTAGAAGTTATTTTTTTAACTATGATAAACTTTTACTATAAAAATTCACTAAACTATCTAGAATATGATATTATGCAACATACATAGGCCTAAAATGGGTAATGCGTTATGATTAACTTGTAAAACTTTTATCAAATAATTTATTAAGTACTCGTCGTATAGATTAGGAATTTAAAATAAAAGAAATTTTTTTTCAGCTTTCAAATCCTTATTTCACTTAGTTTCTTAAATGTTTATTGTGATGTTTTTTAGAAAAAAAATCAAACTACTTCCACCCCAATTGTGAGCCGTTGGCTCCATAAGAATTAAAAAAATTGGAATTTTTCTTTTCCTTCTTTCTTTCTTGTATCAATGATTATCTCCATCTAACACGAAATGCGGAGGTTCTAAAACCGCACAAGAACGACTGAACTATTTGTTTACAAAGTATCGTTGAAAAACAACGTGATAAGTTCAAATAAAACAATTGAAATACCTGCAGCTGTTTCGATACTATAAACAAATATCAACATCATCATAGCCATTTCGCCATATGAGAGGAAATGAAAAACTGAGTGGAAGAAAGATCTAAGTGACATTTTTAGAAAAAAATAAATCGTTTGGAAGGAAAAAAAAATTTTTTTTTTTTACATATTTAAATTTGCAACGTTTATTTGCTTTGCTAAGTTCTTAATTCCAAAGATCTACACCGTGGGTAACCACAACGTGGGTAATTCGAATGAATTCGTGGTAAAACACTCATTAAAAATTCTCTCCGATAAGAGTTATGGTCGAACTGATGTTCCCCAAAAGTTTATGGTATTACCTCTTCACAAAAGCTAAAACCATTGAGGCTGGGCAAAGCAACAAAAGTGAGTAACGTATGAACTTATAAGTTAATTTACTTAAATTCACAAATATGTCCCCGAAATCATTCATCCTATTAGTTCTCCAAGATTCATTCGATATTCAAACCAAAGTTATCGTGCTCGCAGAAAAAAAAATTCTGATAAAATTACCCAACTGCCTAGACATAACATGCCTAGCAAACCAAACCATACCATAACTCTGGTAATAAAACCAAAATGTACGGTCTATAAACCAATCATTTAGTAATTTTTCAGTTCATACGGTAACGGTTTTATGGAATTTCTACTTTTCAAAATTATAGTTCGTATTACCCCACATTTAGTAACAAATACAAAACTTAAAAGTAAATTTAACCAAATAAACGGTTTCTATGTCATACTTTAAGGCATTATGACAAAATTAAAAAAATTTACCACATTTACCAAATTTTATCACATTTTGTAAAACCATATTTTATTGTTTATTTCACCAAAATCATTACAAAAGCGCTCCGGTAGAAATTATCGAATGCCCATCATAGAGGCAGAATTACGGTAACTTTATTCATATTCTGGTTGTTTTGACCATACTTTTTTTTCTCAGAGTGTAGAAAACTGAGTACTGGTTAATTTTCTAGTATAACTTAGGGTTTAGCTCGAATTATTCCAAAATATCTTTTCACCTTCTGTATGCTTATCAAATACTTTTTACTGTATTGAAACAGCGATATGTCTTTAAAATATTTTCGTTGTCGCTGTTCAATCCAACACAAAAATTATTCTTTTTCCTGAATGTAAATCTTATTGTAAAATATAATATAATAAATATAATTTATAGTATCTTATTGCAAAATACAATAAATATAATATTACATCATATTGTAAAATAAACTAAATAATGTAATATAATATTGTAAAATATACTAAATATAATATAATATAATCTTATGGTAAAATATAAATTTTAAGTAAATATGTTACGTAAGATATAATTATTCGATTGACTTTTTTTGCAATTGCCAAGCATATATGCTGCGTTTTCAAGATCAAGATTATATGGTTTAGGGTCATACTTGATGACAGTCGACAGCACCTGTTTCCTAGCCTTAATCGGCCTTAATTTTATATCTTTTCATTTTATGGACATTTTGGCATATAATACAATTAAATTGAGGAATTACATGTCCTATACTGGAACAAAAAAAAGGTTGAAAATTGTTTGTGTTTCAAATTTAAATAAATATCATGTAGTAAATTATATATGTATAAAGGGGTACATTAACGAATCGAAAACATTTTATTAACTATCTATTTTCATACTTCTTCTTGCTTCAGATAAAAAAAAAAACTGCTCGTCATATTATTTATTTTATTATAATCTCATGAAATATTTATCATTTGTGAATAAATGAGACAGTTTCATTAAAAATAGAAAAGAATCAGAATACAGATTTTTACATTAACTTAATTTTTATAACGGACTAAATGTTATTTTTCATGCGTCCTAATCTTTATATTTGTGCAAAAACTTTAATGTAATCACTGTAAAACAAATATACTACAAATTTATGTTTAAAAATATGATTCCATGACCGTTGTACTTTAAATTCTTCATAATATAGAATTAGATTTTATGAATGAACTGCAGACCTTAGAATACTCGCATAATAATTTTCGCATACCATCAAACATGTATTTAAGTTTTGAATATATTAACTGTTAAGCATACAATTGTTAACGTATTAAAAAGTTAAAACGAGCCAATTTGCAAAATGCATTATTATTTTATAGTACAAAAATAAAATGATGATCATAGCTTGGAATGGTTCAATTTTTGGCAAAACTACACAAATAATTAATAATTAAAAAAATATCTATACACTGTAAAAAATCTCAGGTCTAAATACAGAAAAAAGTGCCGATACTTTTTACAGTAAAATCCATTTTGTACTATAAAACTTTACGAAGGAAAATATCTAATATACCCTATTTTTTACAGAAATATTTACTGTAAAAGCACTTAATCACTGCAATTATATATATATATATATATATATATATATATATATATATATATATATATATATATATATATATATATATATATATATATATATATATATATATATATATATATATATATATATATATATATATATATATATATATATATATATATATATATATATATATATATATATATATATATATATATATATATATATATATATATATAATGCAAAATGGATTTTATGGATGCTGCTCATAATTCTGGTTAATAGAGCCAAAATATGTGATATTTAAACCATTCTGTTGATAATTTCTCCATTCATATGACAATAGTAAACCTAAAATTCTAGCTTTGAAAATTATAGTTCCTATTATCCCATATTTAAAATAAAATCAAAAACTGAAAAGTAAATTTAATCGAATAAATGGCTTTTATTCCATGCTCCAATGTATCATGATAAAATTACCAAATCTTTCAACATTTACCAAATTTTATCACACGTTATAAACAGTATTTTATGCTAATTTCGCCAAAATCATTTCCAAAGCTCTTTGGTAAAAATAACCGAGCTTTTTGGTGTTCCCATAGAGCCAGAAACACGGTACATTTTATCATATTCTGGTAGTTATGACCATATTTTTTTCCTTTGTATACTAAATGGAAATATTAAGTAAAACTCATCTGTTAACAATCCCTCTGTTAAATCAAGTAAGAAGGAAATCTCAGATAGAAAATAGTATCAATAGGTTTGATTTAATCGTCTTTTTCAAAACAAACATTCATTAGCTGCAGTGACCTAATAAGATACAAAAACCGATTTGAGGGTCAGATGTAAGATTAAAAAACCTGTACCCGTTACTTGGTGAAAAAAGTGTGGGAAGCACAGTAAGGTATGTATTATTAATAATAATTCCCACGTTAATGTGTAGCATCCGGAAGGGTATTCTTTTCATTGTTTCTTTATAAGTTAATTACAAAACTAATAGTTTATAAAAAAGAAAGGAAAAGAAATACTATTTTTGATTTGTAAGAGGAATTTATTTTTGATTTGTTCCTTTGTATTGAAGAGTAAGTGACACTGTATTCAGCAAGCCTAAAGGTTTTTATTGCCTTTAAAAGAATCCTAGACACCTTTTTTTCCCCTCTTTCTGCCTTTTTTCCTTTTCATTTTTTTAAATGCGGGTATTTTTCGATTATTTTTCTGCTCTTATACCATTTAATAGTCGGACAAAAATTATTCTCACATCTTCTATGGAACATTTTTTTTAAAAATTACACTGAATAAGCCTAAATAAACTGATGTTTCTAATTTTTATTCTTGATATACAATAAAATATAATATTTAGTTTTAAAAAATTCGGAGTCATTCTGAAAAAAAAAACTATTTATACTTTTATTTGTTACAGCTGTTTTCTTTGCAGAAGTTTAATTTGTGTACAGAAATTTTTGTTACAAAAGTTTAATTTGTTGATGATGAAATAGAATTTTTAAAAAGTGAATAATACAGTATTTAGACCAAAGTATTAGGCTTTAGCATGCAGAACATTGTAAGCAAACGATTGTTACATCATTAAAATTTTATGCAGAAGGAATTAAATTTGCTAATGGTGGATAAAATAGAAATTCAGAAATTGATAAATTTATTTAAATAAAAAATCTAATCGTTGTACACTAATTAAAATTTCTCTCCAGATCACACTGTAATTATAAATTTCATTAAATAAATGATTGACAGAAAATTAATTTAAAACTACAGAACAACATCAAAACATCTACGAGGGAAACAGGGTAAACTTTGTGCTGCGTAGACGAAAGCAAAAAATTACGTGACTAAATCACAAATTAAGTACAGAAATGGATATATTATAGTTACGGCTCTAATTACCATTTAATGAAAGTGCATTACCATTTAATGAGTGTACAAAAATTATTGACACATCTTTTTTTTAAAAAAAAATTACATTTAAAAACCTTAATAAATTTCTAATTTTTGATACACCATAAAATATTACGTTTCAGTTAAGGCAAATTCATTACATATTTTGGATAAAATTACTCATACTTTATTTGTTTACAGTTGTTTTCGGTACAGCAGTTTAATTTTTTACAGCAAATTTTATTACATAATTTTTTTACAATGATTTAATTGTTTAATTTGTTGTTGATTAAAACGTATTTTTTAAAAATTTGAGAAATACAGTACATAGACCAGAGTAGCAGGCTTTATCATACAGAACAATGTAAGCAAACGATTGTTGCGTCATTAAAATTTATGCAGAAAGAATTAAATTTAAATTTGTTAATGAAGGATAAAATATAAATTCAGAAATTTATTTAAATAAAAAGATCGAATTATCTTGTACACTATTTAAAATTTCTCTCCAGATGACACTATAATTATAAATTACTTTACAATAATAAGTGAATGAAAAATTAATTTAAGGCTACAGAGCAGCATCAAAAACATCTAAAAAGAGAATAAGGTATACTTTGTGCGACGGCAATGAAAGCAAAAAACTAGGTGAATAAAGCACTGAAGTAGACATAGTACAGTTTGGATTCTATAAACAAGAACTTTCTTTAAAGTTATCATTGAGGAAGACGCATCAGACACATTCTTGTTTATGGAACCAAAACTGTAGTATGTCAATTTCTGATCTTTATTTGTGCTTTATTCACGTTTTGTGCTTTAATCAGAAACATCATTTACGATTTCATGCGATTTTGTTCCTCTTGTAGTGACACCTGGTGGGAAATTTTCAATGGTTCAAAGTACAGATTTCATTTCACCATATCGATCAAATCGCGCGATACATTTGGGTCCTACATTTTCTCGTGTTGCAGGGGATACAACAGTGCTGTCCAGTTTACGAGGAATATGGAGCGATCTTAGTCCAATGTTAACAGTATTATCTACAATTCTTGGAATATTCTTTATGTTCGTCATTATGGAATCACCATTATCACCACTTCCTGTGCCACCACTTCCTCATTCACCAGTTGGTCCTTATCCACCCACAAATATGTACCCATATGGAATTCCTCCTCCGAGAAACCATTATGGTATGGGATATGTCGGCCCATCGGCAGCTCATGCTAGTTATAGAATACCAAGACAAATGAGATCATTTATGAATAAAACTGAAAACAATGAATTTCTTCGAATGGAAAATCAACGTTATTTGAAAGAGCGAAGCATCAATGGGTGGCCAGATTTATTGAAAGAAGGTTTTGACTCATTGATCAGTGAATTTAAGTGAGTAATTTTTTTTTTGTCTTAAAAAATCGAACACTTTAATTTTTTGTTGTTTTTGTTTTGTGCGAGAAGTTTATATTGTTGTTTTTAAAAGTTAATTATCAATAACTTTTGAGAAGCTCTAAATGGGAATCCTTGATCAAAAAGATGCTTGAAGTGTCCCACAGTTCATTTAACTTCAGTTCATTCATCAATGTATCAATTTTTTCTTAACTAAAAAAATAAAAGAGCGCAAACGAAACATTTTTTTTAACATGATTTAGCATAAGCAGCAACATTTTATCTTAAATGTTCCCTTTATCAATATCTGATACACTTATTTGTATCACGGATACACTTATTCACCTAACATCGTGTATTTTTTGCAAATCATGCCGTTATAAAAACTTTGATCTAAAAATGTTTGTTTATGAACAACGAGCAAAAAGATATTTTAAACCTTTTTATGAGAGTGGATCAAATATAAATGAGGCTTTTTTAATAACTAAATACTACTTAAAAAAAATCGAAAAATTTTATAGTTCTACATAATTTCTGCGAACTTCTACACATTTTTTCCAACTTTCCGTTCATGAAAATAATTTGCATTTATTGTTCGTTCTTCCTGATGGAAGTCGACGTACATCTTGTGAGTCTTAGAAAACATTTGCGATAATCTTACTAGCAGATAACCAAGATTTTGCTTTGTATGAAGCAGATATTTTTTTTTAAGTCATTCCATACTAAAACGATTTATTTCAGGGATATAGTGCCGCACCCACTATTTATCTCCTTCTGTTTCATCGTGAGTCAATAATCTTTCACAAACGTCTTTTCTTGCATCCTTTTGATTTGTATTCCAAATTCTAGTTACCATTCATGCTTAGATTATTCGATATTTCAAATCCCCATAAATTATGTTTTGCTCACTTTCATAACCCGTCTCTGTTATAGCGCTAATTTCTCGAAATTTAATTCGTCGGTCATTATGAATAAAGTCACAAACATGGTCAATTTTCTGTGTCGTAAGACTCGTTCTTGGTTGACGAAAAAGATAAATTTTCAAGTTCTTCACGGCCTTGTTTAAATAAATTGTGTAGTTTGCATACTTGAGACTTCTACAGGGTATCATTGCCAGACTGAGCATGTAATTTGAGAAAAATTTAATTAGCATGTGTTATGCAAATGCATTAGAAGCGTTACGCTCACTCATGATTCAAGCTACTCAAAAAAAAAAAAAGAGAAAAAAAAACTCTCAACAAACTAAACACTGGGAAACAAACTCTAGATAAAGTTCTATTGTTGCCATGACAACGAGAATAAAAATCGTCTGCTGCTTTTATAAAAGTTTCTTTTAGATTTGATCCACCTACGTAAAATCAACGTTTAGATAGAGAAATAAAGAGAAACAGTTTGTTTCAAAAGCAACGGAGAAGTAAATATAGCATACAACAACTAGATTTCGCACTCTTTTAATGAAAAAAAAAAATTTGAAAAATTACAAAAATGGTGTTAAGAAATTAATGAATCTTTATATGATTTTACAGTTTCTAACAATGAGATTAAATACAAGAGTAATCTTTAAAACCAAAATTTTTAGAAGCTGAATTTTTTAGAAACTGAATCTTTTAGATATCGAGTTATTTTGGAAATTGAATCGGAAAAATACTAAATCTTTCAGAAATTAAAAAGTTCATTTCAGAAGCACCACTGCTTGAGAAAAATTACTTAGCTTTAGAGCATTCTGTTATTAAATACATATCTGATTGAAATAATCATGCTAATAGTCTTATAGCACACACTATTTCTAAATTGCTTTAGAATCAAAAGAAATCATTTTCAATCAATAATTTCGGCACACTAATGAAGTTGAAGATATATTGTCACATTTCTTTAATTAGGTACTTTCAAGGGAAAATCAACATTCCAAAAATATCTTTACCAGTTACTAACTTTGCTGAGGTGCAGAGAATACTATTCTCATTCATTTAAAAATGTTTCCAAATATTGATTACCAAGAGTTATCAATATTTTTACATATTTTTCTAACTTGAAATTCTTCTCAATTCTGTAATTTTACTGAGCCAGAACTTTATCTTTCTTTCCAATTAATTATTCTAAAAATAATAATAATAACATTGTAGATTTTATTGATTATTTAAAATGGTTGTTTGTTCTTTTATGATTTTCAATGTCTACTTATTTTAAAATCTGTAAATTATAACAACAGTTTTATAAAATGCAAATAAAAACATTTCTGTATAATTTGAATTTTTTTTCAAATAATATGTAAAGAAAAAAGCATTGAACCAAAAGTTTAGTCAACCAGTATCGTATTTCTTGCTAGATTGTGTCCATGATTGTAAGATATAAAAAAATAAGATTAAGATAGTTTATTAGATTTAAGTTCGTATGCATAAATAACAGTGTATAGTGGACATCAGGGTTCAAAAAACTCACAATTTGCTTATACTCTGTCGAGCATACAAAAAATATACATGCCCGAAAGAAATTCTTACGTGCCCGAACATCCTTTTAAATTGCATATTAATAAAAACATACGAATGTACTTATTATTCATTTGCTGAACAAAAATCACATTAAAAACATATCTACATCAGCTCTTTCATTTTATGCATAATCGTAAGTATTAAGCGTTATTATCAAAGAAGTATTGAATTTTATTTTCCATATTAACTGTTTTCCTACGACAGTGATTGGAGTATACTTTTTTTTATAAAAAAAAAACAAGCAAGTATAAGAGATTTAAAACAAACAATAATCTAACCCTGGGTTAATTTGTGAACTACTTATTCACATAATAAAATTCTTAATTATCTGTATTTAAATTTGGTTAAGTTTGAGTTTTATTAAATATATTTGAATTTTTTTTTCGTCTTACCCTTAGATGCTGGTTATTCCCTCAATCTGGAATTTTAGTGATTAAAGGCGCTAAATTGATATTTTACTGTATTTCTGACTTAATATAGCCCTGATTCATCCCAAATTCAAGTAGCGGAAAAAGTATATACCTGAATATATACTAATGAATGACAATAGAAATTGAATATATTGATAAATGACAATGTATATTGAATGACAATAAACACGCAGTTCATACTAAAATTACTTACTTTTAATTAATCTACTTCTTGTTAAAAAAAAAATGTAGAATTTCAACCTTATTGTTTTTAACAACTTCGGTGAAGAAAATAAATATAAATTTAAAGTTTATCTGAAAAAGTTTTTACTTAAACAGATACCTTTTGGTCTCAAATGTTTCTTATCAAGTTCAGTAGCGGCTAAAGAAATAAAGAAACGCTTCCCCAGGCTCGCACGCTCCGAGAGTATACGTACGTGCAAGCCGGGATTTTTCCCTTTAACCTTGATTTCATTTAAAAATTCACATATAATCATTACTCCAATTAAATTTGCTAAAAATCACAATTGATTATTATTGATAATTTCTGATTATACTGTAATAAAAATTTCAAGATATTTGAAAGCACAATTGCGAAACTGACCCAGAACATATAAAATACTATCTAGCAAACCCCAAACTGCAAACAAGTCTACACCCACATGAACCAATAAGCATTCTATCCTTTTCTCCCTCCATTGATTTGGAATTGAAAAATCATATTTAAAATCAAACCTATGAGTGACATTGTTTGAAATTATAACAACCACCATCTAACGTTGTTTAAAAATTTAAATAAACGTTCCAAATAGAAATCACGTCCACGTGATTATGGGATGCAGGAGTCGAAAAGGTTCGTCGCATCTATGATACCGTGAGCTGTGAAAGAAGAATCACGTATATACACCATGGTCCTGACATAACGGTCCTGAACAACATAAAAAGAAAACGT